>NW_003298882.1:24317-41094 GCF_000151645.1 Tuber melanosporum | reverse complement strand
TGAGATGCTATCCTCCAAAGTTAGCCAAAATGAAGGGCTCATAGAACCAAAGAAAGAAATGAAGGTCAGTAGGATACTAGTTAGCAGTAGTGTGCTAGCCAGGAGTTGGTAATAGTATTTGGCAGTTGAGTAGGTACTAGCAGGATGATTGTTAAACAGAGACAACCCGTATATAGTCGGAGTTATCTAGGTCAACCAAGATTGATTTCTGTAGATGGAGATTGTCTAGGAAGATTCAAATTATACTCATTTTGTTTACAACTACTAAGAGTAAGGCAAAGTAGGTAAAGTAAAATAGAATAATAACAATAATAGTATATTAGTAAGATCTTTTTCTGTTGCGTGATGATGTCTAAAAGATTAGAAGGTACTTCAATATTGATATTTTGCATCTGAGTGTTCGTAGACTACTTCTATCTATCAAACAAACTATGTACCTCTCTTGAAATCACTGGTAGGATATTCTTCAAAGATGCGAACATCAGGAGACTCTGACAACTAGCACATCCTCTTTGGTAATTACTATTTTGCTAATTTAGGAACTATATTGTTCCCAATAATAATCATCCAATCTTCAGAGTCTTTGGACTTGTAGCATAGATCTCTAGTCAAACAGAGTTGGCCTCAATCATCTCCCTTATCAATGAAATAATCAGTTTCATCTGTACAGTATATCTGCAGAAGTAGTCATAAATTCAATCTTCCCAGGTCACTAACTTTAAACCTTTATAACTCTAGATCTCCTTAATAGATATCTTCTGAATGATTTCTTATTAATTTATAGGTAGTCATTGTACTGTATTGGCAGATAATCCCATAGTTAGCAACTCTTGGTTGCTCTGACCAGCAGGATTTCTGTCATTGTATTAGTATTGGGAATTACTTCAGCAACCACAATATATTCTAGGTACCTGTTATTACACTCCGTAAAGTCAAAGTCTATTGGCTTCTGTGTTAGTGTTTCTCCGAGTTCTAGACCCTTGTAGTTATCGTATAGTAGGTGCTAATATATTGGTTTCTTGAAGAGATTCTATCTCATTCGATACCATATCTCTATATAAAAGCATCCTGTTAGCTATAGCCCTTTTCGAAGATGTAACATCTTTGAAGCCTAGTACCTTCCTGAGTAGTTGACAGATTCACTCTGTTCCACTTCCTGGGCTTAGAGGAATCTTCCCTCTTATATATTCTATGAACAGGACCCAATCAGAAAAACAGCAGCGATGAATATAGTCTTATTATAACACCTTGAACTCTGTAGTATTATAGTCACAGGAAAAAATTGAGATAAATATGTATAATGATATGTGGACCCTGTAAGAGGGCTAGAGGAGGGTGTTGGAGTCCAGAGATTCCAATTCTGAGTGGAGTTACCCTACATAGGGTGGTTCCTAAGTATCGGATCCTAGTACTTGTAACTTTGATGGAAGGTAAAATGGTAGTAATATACCAGCCAATTAAAGCTGAGTCAAGAGGAGAGGAGCAGTAGACCAAAATACCAAAACAACTCTCTGAATCATATTCATGTCTTGACTAGGTAGCCTCCTTGAGTCCCCAATACCTGCAGGTATATTCCTGCATCGCTCAAATAATCCCTTGTGTTTGAAGATTATATTACTTAGTAGATAAGATACTACTACCTGTAGAGGATAGAGAGGAAGGGGGTGGCAAAATTAACTGAAGCCTGATGAGGAAACTAAAGCAACTTCTGAAAGAGGCAGAAGTAATCTATTATGATACTGTACCACAAACTGTATTCTGAGTCCTCTGTTGCAGGAAAATTGGAAAAAATATACCATGCTGAGGCTAAGCATGGCTAAAGCAAAAGTGGGGTAAAAACGAAAACCCACATTACAAGATGTTGGAAGAAAGGAAGGAGGACTTCAAGAGGGTAGACATTAAGAGAAAAAGCAAGAATAGAGTGTTATTGTGATAGGGAGATGAAAAGTGATAGCTTAGTCTCCTCCTAGGGAAGTGATCAGGTGCTAAAATTGGGAAAAAGTATTGAGGGGTTGAGGTGTTCACAAATAAAGAATAAATTTCAATCACTGGAGGTGTAGAGGAGACAGTTGATAAGCAGTGATAGGGAGCAACTGGCAGTCTATGAAGTCCACTTAAGTATATGCAAGTTCTCCTCTACTCTAATAATCAACTACCTCTTAAGATCAGGACTTAATTGAGTAAAGCATTGGCTTAACTTTATTAAGTTTTACTGCTTTTCTTTTTTTCAATTCTGCTATTGATTTATCTTTATCTTTATTTTCTGAAGGAATACTTCAGTGTGGTTGTAATCTTGGGATCTATCCTTCCAGAGGTAGCTGTTATTACAATGCCATGACTGGATGTACTCTTAAGATTTTGCTAACTCAGTAATCAGTACTACTACAAGTATGTACATACTCTCTAGGCTGAAAGAAGTTAACATAAATTACTATGCTGCTTGCAATTGCATTCATCATTGGATGGATTATTGTGGTATGGATACCATTATTATTGGCTTGAATATTCATTATTGAATTGTTTGAAATTGGAATTCAAATGAAAGGTATTTTGTAGATAATATTATCTTCTACAAAACCTATTCTGTAGGATAATAATTATTGCATTATGTAACGATCCCTCCTCGGATAGTTAGTTCTTGGCGATGGGGAACGATACTTCTCTTCTTCTGTTTTTTTCCTTAGTATTATGATAGCACCAGGCTGTTGCCTATGTTACTGATAGTACAAGACCTCTGTCTTCTATCGGGAACGCCTATGGTAAGCTTTCTCTAACTCTTCTTCGTAAAGAGCTCTCCACGGTGTAACGATAATGTTGCAATAAAGATAAAGATTATAAAGGTGTTTTATATTCGTTAAAGTAATAAGTAGGAAAAGTACTTAGAACAAAGCATGAAGAACCTATCCTCCTTGGCCATATCGGCCTCCTTATATAGTGTTCTTTCCGCCTGTTATCATGTGACCCAAAGTGGTCACATGTGTGAAACCAAATCATAACAAACTAGTCATGTGACTAAGATAGTCACATGCTCAAAACCTATGACCTCATAGCGAGGTCATGTGCGAAACATAAATTGTATATATAAGACATACCCGCAAGGCACACTCGTAAGGCATACTCATCAGGCACACGTCCCAAGACTCATATTTGGGCCATGTGTGAAAGCATCACAAATCCCACACATAACAAATCATATGACTCAAATGAGTCATATGTGTGAACCAATAACATACCTGTGACTCATAACCATGTGTCACGTGAAAACCTTTTCCTCGTCAAGCCACATTCATGACACATCACATGTGATGTTTCTATATAGGAACTGTTGTGTTAGGGCTATATCTGAAATAGAAGGTCAATGCCATTTACTGTTGCCGAACAACCATTCAGTTCTTCCGTTTCAAATTGGATGGGAAATGGCTGTTTGTATGTAAAAATGAAATGGGCCCAGGGCAACCGAACAGGGCCTTAGCTCTATTGTTACTCGTACAAAATTTAGCCTAACGTCTACGGGAAGTCAAGCTAGATGTGTGGAAGGAAGGCCGTTGTTCATAATAGGGTATCACTCGCCACTCGATCCCTTTCCACCTTGTAAATATCAGCGCCAGCGCGCTAAGAAGGGAGAGCAGATTGAACTACACTCACACCCCGCTATCCTGGACAGCCAGGATCCGAAGAATCTGTCCGGTACGGCGAGTTATCCGGGACAACAGGCCAGGTTTTGGTGCAAAGAAATTCAGAATTCACCGGAGTTTCATACGGGACAGCGAGGTATTCGGTTCAGTGTGATCCGGGATAGCGGGGGGCGAGTGTACAACTTGATCCTCAAAAGATTTGCAACTAATAAGGTTAAAGGTGCTGGGTGATATCACAACTAGTGGAGAACGGTTACAAGGCAAGCGGGCGACTTAAATTGTTTCTGGAATAATAATATGATTGAGAGGGAGAGGGGGAGAAAGGAGAAAAGAAGAAAAGAAGCAAGGTAGAAAATTTAATATGGGTGGGGACATGGGATGACACAAGCAGTCATGAGGGGTCACTCATGACCCTAGTCACCGTGGGAACTAGGGATATTAGGGCGCTATCACGACCACAATTTCCTACAAAACGTGCAACAAATGAGAAAGAAAAACACTCGCAGACTAGCAAAGACAGGGTAGACACTTGATTTTATTTCTAGCTTTCTATACTAAACTAGTTTTTTCTTTTTTTTTTCAATAAACAAAAAAGCAAAACACACAAGACCCACCCACCACCAACAACGGGCAAACAGCAACAGCAAGTGCGGCCCAGAGGCCATTAGAACCGTCCTCTCCCCCTCGCAGCCGATCCAGAGGCAGTAGCCCAGTCCCTATCCTATTAGAGGTTGTCTATGGCTGCAAGAGCAATCGCGGAAAAAAGCGTTTGAGATCGCGGAGAGCGTCTCCCGTCTCGGCGTGAGATCTAGGGGCAGTTCCGTATTGACGCCTTATATCTTGGGTACAGGCTTGGGCGAGGTCGGCAAAATTTGATTCTGCATCCTCCCACGGAACCTGATCCCCCCCGTCACCCTCCCCATAACCCCCTCCATCACCGCCCGCGCCCACAAAACCGCTCGGTCTACCGGCTCCGCACCTTCCTGCCCGGACAAAATTTTGTATATTTCGTCCGAGGTTTTTGCTTTCCGCAGGTCATCACGTTCCCTGTATCCCACAGAATCCAGGTTCCGGAAAGGCGAAATCCCTACCACCCGTAACAAACCCGCAGTCAGTGTTCCAAACCGTCCCGGGCGTCCTGGGTATGATGGGTATGGACGGTAGGGCATAGCGTCCGTCTTCCAGAAAGACGGCGGTCCTAAGGGTTGACGCCGGGGCCCTGCAGCCTTAGTACAAAGGGGATCTTCCGACAGTCATCTGCAGGGCCCGGCCGTCATCCGCAGGCCCCGACCGTCACCGGCAGTCACCAGTAGGCATTTCGCCTATCCCCCATCTTTAAACACCCGTAGGGCCCGGTAGTCCGTCCCGGGCAGTGGTCTGGACGGACGCCAAGATGCCCGTCTGTCCCGGGCATCCTCCCATGCACCGCCGTCCGTCCCGTCCGGACTGAAAGATGGACGGACTGGACGGTTGGGAACACTGTGTAACAGTACCAGAGGGGTGGGAGTGGACTGTTGAGATGGGGGTGTTGCGCAAGTGCAGGGATGTAGCGGGGGGGGGGGTTGTGGTATCGTTTATGTGGTGTAGGCGGAGGGTCGAGTCGGGGCCCGAGGAGAGAAGGGGGGTGGTGGGTGGAAGTAGAGGGTTGATATCATTGACTGGCAACTTGTCAATTGCTTGATGCCTAAGGCAGAAGGGGAATGGGGGGTTTACCTAACTACCACCAATACTATTCCCATCCGCTAGCCTCACCATCGTCAACTTCCCCGGCCGCAACCTCCCTGGAACCGTACGTGTCCAGTTCGTAGTACTCCTCAGAATCTCCTCAAGACTAGGCGCAGATCTCAATGCTTCCTGCTCTTCAGCCTCCTCCTCCACCCCTACCCCGCCCATCTCTTCATCGCTACTCCCCGCTCCTGCGCCATACAACCTTGCCTTCTTCCGAACCGAATCACTAACAGCCTACTCAGGCATGGGATATATCCTCTCAAACTACCTGTGCAGCCGTGCAAAATATTCCTTCCCGCTGACAAGGTCTTCAGTTTCAGTGTCCCGAAGCTTGGGTAGCAAGCCCCGATTAGCAAGTGGGATGGATGGTGAGCGTTTCGTCGTCGGAGTCTTGCCATGCTAGAAGACCTTCATCTCCTTCTTCTTCTGAAGATTTATGGCTGGCGTCCCGAATACTCTCGGAGGGGATTATAGCGGTGTCGGACGGCCCCTCATCGACAAAGAATAATTCATCGTCTTGAAGCCCTTATAAGTCTGCTCCCACATCTTCATTTTCATCTCCATCTCCGACAAGTGCAATCCCTCCTTCATCGCTCTTGTCAGAATCTCCACCATCAACTCCATCCAACTTATCCTTGAAACCTTCCACGTCGCCAAATATTAATTTTTCGAGGAACTCCTCTTTCGGCATCCTTCTTTTGAGCCGGTACTCCATTATTCGTTCTTTCCGAAGGTGCGGGCTCCGCATGGACCAGGGAGGTGGATTTTGAGGGCCTAGCTTTCGAGCGCGATTTTTTGCCCCTCTTTGCCGTACTTATTGGGGGTGAGAGGATAATTGTAGACTTGCTGATAGAGGGTTGTGGTGGGGGGAAGTGGTGTTCAAGTGGGCTCTTTTTTCCAGTCGAGGAAAACTTTGTGGGGAGTCGGTGCCACGTGATTTGAGCCGCATTGTTGCCCCCGCGACAACGATAAAACTGCCCGTGGAGGAATATGTTTGGCAGATACGCGAGCAGTATCCTATGGCTACTACCTCCCTGCGTGCATGCTGGAGGAGGGAGGGCGAGTACAGAATCTACAAGAGGTACTATGTACTGTGGCCGCCCCACCTGGCTGCTGCAGCCGGACGAGACGCTCTACCATTTTCCATCCCCAAGGACGCTGCAGAGGAGGCCCTATACGCACAGGTTGCCCAGCCAATTGCGCACCTGGAATGGGAAGGGGCGGAAGAGGAAGGAGAAGGAAGCGGAGGAGGTGCAGGCCTTGGTGCCGATAAATTGACACACCCGCTCACTTCCGTCGGCCGTTTCCCGTCGTCTCGGATCGGACTTCCGCCATGGGTAAGGGACTGGACAGAGTCTGTGATAGCACAGAGTTCCCCAGTCTTTTTACCCCTCAAACAACCGTAAAAAATCTTGTAAAAAATCCAGAACTACTTGAGACCTGCTAATATTTTTCTAATTTTTTCCAGCAATTTTCATAGGATTCTTGGCCTAAAAAATCACCAAGAACATACTACTATTAAGCGAGGTCAGACCAATGTAGTTCTGTGCGAAGGTTTCACTTTTTCGATGGTATACCCCTCGGTCCATGGTATCCGGAAGGTTTTTTCGCCAAGAGCATGGTATTGAAAAGGTTCACTCTCGCCCATATATCACCCATAATTTTAGTTCAGCAAATAAATTAATTAATCGGCATCATATGAACAATTGGGCACTCGGGAACTATCTGAAATTGATTGCCTAAAGTGAAAAAACAGCCCGATAATATCATCCCTTTAACTATAGATAAGTGACGGCCCCAAAAGCTCACCAACCGGATATCGTATGAAACTATAGTACAAAGGCCAATGCTTAACATTAACAGCATTGCACACGCTCTCGCTTCTCATACTCGATAATCCAGTCCTTCACCATCTTAGTCGAAAATTCAAGCAAATCAAGTTGCTCTCTGACGCCACGCTTATCCCATCCATCTCTATCATTGTTTGCACGCGAACCCGCAGCCTGATCAAAGATTTTTCTCAGCTTCGTATTCTCCCACATCTCCCATGTCTCGACGCGGCACTCATCAGTATCCCCAAATGCCAAAGGCTCTGGTTGTTCCTCCATATCTTCTCCCTGTAGCATTTGAGGATAGGTGTCTTCCCAAGCTGGTACAGTGGTAATACACTCCCAATCGATGATCCCGGTTATCTCCAGTGTTGTGTGGTCAACCATAATATTTGAGTGACTAAGGTCGTGGTGACGCAGCACGAATCCCTTTGTTTGCATGTCGTTGGAGAAAAGGGAAGTGAGAATTCCCTGGAGCCGTCGGATGGTATCCTCAATCTCTGGCACATCCGCGGCAAGATCATCTTCATCACTCTCTGAATCTTCGTCATTCGAATGCACCTTTTGAACGCCAGCCGCACGTTTATCTAACATGTCGTTACTTCATTGTAGCCAATCCATTTGATTTATCATACTTACCAGAAATCAGTTTTAGGAGAAGTTTCTTATCTTCCAGTTCCACTTTCATTAAAGCAAGTAAGTATTCTCGGTCGCTTCGATAAGGCCCGCGATCCCTCTTTATCAGTGACTTCCTCTTTCCAGCGAAAATAAAAGAGTTTACTATCGGCCCGATCACAAAATCGTTGTTATCAGTAGCCACAGCGACCTTCAAGTCCGCTTCGCTGAGCTCGGCATGCTGATACAAACTCCCGATGGCATCAAATCTGCACTTCCCACGGAGTTCCTTGGAGAGTTGCCCCAAGCGCTCAACAACAATTGTCTTCCTCTCGAGGCTCAGATCGCGCCAGACCTCCCGCAGGCATACTCCTGGGACTTTCTCCATAATGATCCATTCAAAACCCAACTCATTTTCAGTGGTGCAATCGTAGGCGAATACCTCTGGAACTGGCAGTGAGGTACGTTGCCGCAATAGTCGGAGAGTGGCAACCTCGCTGGCAGTCTTGTAGAAGGGTTCGACCGGGAGCGTTGCGCGGAAGATGTAGGACTTTTGGTCCTTGATTGTGTTCGAGGAGACCGTGATTAAATAGATTTTGTTAAAGGCCCCTCCTGTGAGGAATTTCACAGAAAGTTGGTCCGCACGAAGGTGCTGTCGTGAAAGTGCCTCAATTATGGCGATGTTCGGGGTTTCCCCCCAAGCTGGCACAGGACCAAAAAGGTTGGATTTCCAACGAAGACCGAAGGCCGAGGAAGGCTGATGGGGGTGTGTCGGCGTCATTTGTTGTTGGTGAGGGTGAGCTAATGAAGTGGTGAAGAGGTTGTTGAGATGGGAAGGTAAGTAGCGCATTGAAAGAAACTGACCTGAATCTGACTAACCGAACATTTGGCGCCGCAACCTTCGACCACATGCAACATGGCAACCCCTCCCCGTCACTCCCGAACCCCGCTAACTACAGGTGGGATCATAAAAGTAACGGGGCACGAGCGATCTTACACCAAAAATTACCAGAGAAAGGTCACAAAAACACAAACTCTCCATATAACAATTGAAAACAGTAATAAGATAATTTTCTATATACAAATATCCACTCATTTCACAGCTCCTCAAGAGTGGTATGCTATTAAACTTTCAAATTTCGCCAAGACACAGTTTTCCCACCAAAAGCAATGGTCTTGGCGTGATTTTTAAGAAAGTTTTGTTATCATACCTTTTGCTACTACTCTTCAGAGAATTTAAATTCCCTGAAAGTTACAATGGAGGTTAAGTATCATAGTCTACATCTTTTCTGAACACTCTATGAAGTTATCCTATTTTTAATTCAAGTATTTTTTTACTGAATATGTGTGTGAAATTGGCCATTTTTGGTGTAAAATCGCTTGTGCCCCGTTACTTTTATGGTCCCACTTGTACCTTTACCATATATAACAAATCACTCACGGTATGGCATACAAGACGTTAATTAGGATTATGTATTTACTTCATTTTTCAGTTGTGGGTTTTGGTACGGTAGTCAGGTATGGGTACTGTACCAAAACCTAGGCCATGTTGCCTTGCGATGTTCGGTTAATTAGGCTAATGAACAATAATTTACATAAGGCTCACAATCCAGCGCCCCATAAGTTACTCGCACCAAGGCCGTGGCAGCATTGAATATCATAATATTATACAAGTTAATACGAAATTTCTTTCCCTTCCTCTTCATAACGGTCGTTTTGTATTGAGAAAATGGAACAATCTCGAACACTTCCCTTCCCGCCAAACAGAGCCTTACCAGACTCGTAACTGGCCGTGCTAGAGTACCGGCAGAAGATATGGGATTGAATTGGAGCCAAGCGGTCAGACGATGGAACATTCGATTTTGAAACACATCGTCTGCTTCCCAGTGTTACAGCGTCTCCACGTTGATATTGTCACTCCGCACCAACAGAGCTAGCCCTCGGAAAGCCGTACTGTACTAAACAAAAAAAGAGCCAAAAGCCCCTACTATAATACCGTGCGATATCGCTTTATCCACCTTCATATTGTCAAGGATGTGATATTATTTTATCTAAATTGATATCGGCAAGGATGCGATATCCTTTTATCCGTATTGACGTCGTTAATGATGTAATATTCCTTTATCCATATTAATATTGTGAAGGACTCGATAGTAAACAGGCTGAAGCGCCATCTCGAGTTTATATCTTCTATAAATCTCTCTTCTCTCCACTACTAACATATCTGTCGGGACTCCTATCACTGCTGCTCGAGCCCTCCAATACGTTTCCTAGTTGTTCCTTTAAATATCTTATTCACCATGGGGAAAGCAAATAAAGCGCTCCGAGATTTCATCAACGATATTCCGGATTCAAAGCTGACGGGATTTCCGGAGAGCGGTGGAACGATTTACTCTGATCGAGACTTCCGCCTGGATATGCAATGCGTGAGTAACCTGAAGGAAGAAGGGCTATGAGTAGGCTTCGTTACAGCCCCCTGTTTTTGAGGAGCAGGAACCAAATAACCTAGGTTATTGGTCGATTTTTTTTAAATCTGGAGTTTATATAACCTACTCTTGATGCCCCGTTTGTCGGAAACTGGGCGCGGTAACGAACGCTAGCTGTGAGGAGAGGATGCTGATGACCAAATAGAAGACAAGCAACGGCGGATACAACCTCCAAATCCAAATTAACAAGGGGACGACAATCACAAGTCTTAGGTCTTCAGCTCCGCGAACGGTGGCTGGGCCAGTTCTTGCTACGGGCACCGAATCGGCTAGTGTCATTCGGGCCAACTTCATCGCCCTTATGAAGATCTGACATATTTTGGACTTGTCCCTTGTTTTATCCCATGGGGGTTGTTGGACCGGGGCTGCTGTCGGATAGAGTAGGGGTTTGAGGGGTTGGGAGAAGGAGAAGTTTTGATTTTAGTTAAGGTAGTGAGCGGTTGGGCAGATGAGATATTAAAGTCAAGAAAGCGCGAAGAGAATAAAGTATAATGAAAAAAAAAAACATTTTCCTTTTCAACAAATTGAAATAACCTAACTATATACTCATACTAAGCATGATGATAGAAATAAAAAAGAAGTTGTACGGTATAACACAAAAAGCAAGGATTAAGGCATGCATAATTTTATAGAAAGAATGTTGCGTTTCATGCATATATACTCGAGTAACTGCCCAGTGCTGAGCAGCCGATCTCAATCCTTCTGGGAAATCCGTTTTCCACAAGTCTAGAGCAAGTTAAATTTATAGCCTGAGGAGGGTCCCGATTCACCATCGACTCGCCACCACAACTCCAATTTTCCTGATTTCTATTCCACATACATACTGTTGAAACACCCCTGCTGCCTCCCGTATTATGTCACGAACCTCTTTGAAAGAGTTCCATGGCCGGTACCGGTACGGTGCTGGGGGTTGTCCATGACGACAATGACCCAACATCCCGATATTGACAACTATTTGTATTTCCATGAATTCCAAATCCCCGAGGGGGCGATGCCAGCATATATACGAAGCTCCATGTTCTATAGCCGGGTGTGATGATGCAATCTTCTTGCATGCTTTGTGGTATTGAACCCCATACAGACCATCCTAAACAGGTAAAAGAGTGGGGCTCAGAAGATGGTGGAAGACGTGCTATCAGTAGAAATCGGCCCATTAATCTTTAGCAAGGAACTTGTACTGATGTTAGGACGTTGTGGTTGACTTTGCTGGTAAGGCGCGGTAGTTTTTTACCCTCTGTTTTTTATCTTAAGCTAGGGCTGGACTGGTCAGTTTTCGCAATCTTTTCACCCCCCTATCCAAGAGTGGCAAATCTGGACATCTTAGAGTGAGGTCCAATTATTTGAGTTCTTACGGCACGAGTACAGACCTGTGGGGGGTTCCACTATTAGACCCCCAAAGAATGAGGATCCCGGTAGGCCAGCGACAAGAGACAGGAACCCAGCAGGGATGAGAGTCAAAAGGTGACAGGCCCAGAAGGATTGGGAGCTCGGGGGGGGGGGAGAACCCAGAGGGTATGGAAGGCTAGGAAGTACAAGTTAAAGTACTTATTCTATTAGTGGGTCCCTCCCTGTCCTAGACTAAGAAGGAGCAAGAGCATGAACTAGTTGCGGTTTTAGACTTATTTTGTGGGCAGCCTGCGCCAACTATACACAAGCACACAGCCTTCTCCCCCCCCCCCCCTCCATTCCCCAGCACAAAAAAATAAAGAGTTACTTGAGGCCCGGTGATGTTTTTCTTAGGATTCTTGGTGCAACAAATACGCATAATTTAATAGATACCTCCTTTAAGCGAGAACAGGCCAATTCAATTCAGTGCAAAGGCTTTACTTTTTCAATGGTACTGTATAAGTACATTTCTTGGTCAATGGTACCCTGAAGGTACTTTCACCAAGCATGGTATCAAAAAGGTTTACTCAAATACTCACACACTATCAGTAGTCTCTTTATTCCTCAAATGATTGAAATAAATTTATGAAACAACTTGAAAACTCCAGATACCCTTACAATTCATGATGGACTGAGACCTAACGTGAAGGTCGTAGTGATATCCTTGGAATCTAGGGCACGATGATGGCTGATAATTAGCGCTTGCCGGGTGAGTATAATTTAGTGGTCTATATACGGTACTCACCCAGCGGCTGTTCATCCACTCCGGGTTAGCCCCAAGATTAGGTAAGCGCCAAAGGAATTTAGGATACTCATCCAGTCGTCTGTTATCCCCTCTCGGTTAGCGCTCAGATTTGGTAAGCAAGACACCTGCTCAATATTCTGGTCCAGCAGTCTCTATTCTGCCTTAGTCTTAATTCTGCCTTAGGTTAGTTCAAGGTTATCATTGTCTGATGCAGGAGGATTGACAGAGGAGGGGTACCAAAGAGCCGGCACCACATTGGAGCATTGCCGGAAACTTATTTTGCAGTAGGTAAGGGTTCGGATCACAAATCAGGACTTCGTCTTCCGTTATGCCTGGATGTTCCCTGAGGTTTCGGTGCGCATTCAGAGCACGGGTAGCTGGTATGGAGACGCTACTGTAAGGTTTGTGCTTTGTACAGTACTCTTGGGATCATGGTGAATGAGCTACCATTAGAGTGTATCCTCTACGGGCAAATTAGCTCTGGCCTAATGTGCTCTAGGCTCCAGGGGGCAGACTCGTGTGATGCATGTCAGTCAGCCAGGCTGGCTAGCGGGAATGGTGGCCATTCATGGAATATCACTTGGCATCATTAAATTTTGTTTAAATAGTTGACACAGTGAGCTTGAACGATGAGTTGGGAAATCGAGGAACTCTTAGTGAGGTTCAGGATGCCCAAACTATCTACTGATTGGAGCGAGACATATAGAATACACAGTACTTTTGTTGTGGGTCATTGATCTTTCATCGATTCCACAATGTCTCCGGAATCCGACGGCGTATTCGGAAGAGCTAGGAGGCGATACGAGACCCACGTCACTCTCAATCAAGAGACAAGCGATATTCTTCCCCGGATCATAAATATTCACATATCGCTTCTGCCACTAGCTATTCCTCCGTCAATAACGAATTATAATAATTTCTCTCTCTCGAAGTATAGCACCTGGGTTTTGTATATTTTACTAGCCGGGAGTTGCGTTAGCGTGAGCATAGGGATAGTGAATTGCCTATAGTAGAAACCTTTTAACCCTTAGTGATGAACTCCTGAACCACTATTGGAAATTCGCTTCCTTTGATCCCACGCTAGCTCGACCCCAGGCGATCAAATCATACAAAACTTAGGTGTTGCTCTTTTGCAATACAGATAGAATCATACTGTGATAGATATATCTTTCTTGACTCCTTTTCTTTTGTGCACCTACCCAACGGGTTCATTCGATGAGCATGGGCTATGCTTCGTTGGGGTGCGTCCAGTCCTGTGCAACGACCGGGGCGAATCAACCACAAGGTTTGCAGACGCACGTAAAGCTGCCAGATCAGAAGGACCGCCCCAGCGACAAGATTACTGACAGTGCAAAGTGTTAGAAGCTGTGGAATTAGATCACCTAGCGGCAATGCGGGGAGGTTTTCTCAAATGGCGAACAACGAAAGATTAGTCTAGTTCAATATCAATCTCTTTCAATCCGAAGAAAGCAAGCCATGTCCGACCAACTACGGCCTTGGTTTTGCAAAACAGCTTTCCCACTGCTGAGCCAGGTGGTCTATGAAAGAGGCTGGGCGAGACCATGACATGGCGACGGTACAATATAGCATTGCCGCGTCGCAATTACACATCATCTTGGACATGCTCCTCTACGCGGTGAACGCGTACCCATAGGAGCATGGTGGAGTAGAACGAGTGCAGAAAACATCCGCTCCGAGAGACGATAGCTGCTTAACATCCATCCACGAGAATTTTATCCAATGAAGACGTACCTATCACTCGATTCACCAATATCTCTATTACCAAATACCACATCTCTCAGTGCCAATATTCCTTCACCATTCGGATAGCTTCCTATAACCAAAGACTACTCACGCTACCACCGCCCCATGATTCTCTCATCTTCTAAACATCGCCACATACTCCGACTCACTAACGCAACCCTTCCCCACGATGAGCGGTTGGTGTTCTAGTTTCTTGAAGCTTTTCACCAGTCCATGATGTTTGTGTTTACTGACCTGGCCATTTTCGGCTATCTTTTAGGCATTATTCCGTATATTGGCGCTATCGCAACCGCTTTTACCGGCTTTGGCGTTTTCATTGCCAACACGATGCTCAACAGATACAGTCGCTTGACAAAAGTCTTGGTGATGCTGAACAATCGTTGACTCAGCGGGGCTATTATAAGAAGACAGCGTCATCTCCTCAAATTGTCGCCGAATCCTAAGAAATGGTCGCAGTGCTGCAACACCATTTAGTCCTGACAAACATAATTCCACCTCGTATGACATGCGAAAGTGTAGAAGATGGTAAGAAGTGTTCCTTTTTTTTACCTCTCTCGGATGATATTAGTTTTTACTAGTATTCTGCCACTAAGTTAGTCAATTGTTCACGGCTTTCTTACTGGATAAGGGAACTGAAATCACCTTGAAAATTCCCCCTCCAGTGGTTAGCTAGTATTTTTATCTCTACCAGCCCTCCTATATACCTACTTGGAGAAATTACATTTCCCAATGCTCTCTAGCAAACACAAGCAGCACGTCATCCGGTATTGGGGATGGCAGGACTAACCTAGGCTTTTGTAGAGATGCCCCGGTTGGACCAAGGAAAAGCGGCTTTTCAAATCTTAAACCTGGCCTGCCCTAGACATGATGGCTTTACCTGGGCTGCGGGCGGCTTTGCCTAGGCATTAGGCCAAGTTACCTTGGATTGCCGCATGAATGGACCGGGTGCTTCTTGGACACCACTGGGTTTTGGTGGCTATGAATAATTTTGATCAGACTGACCCAGGGTGCCTGAAGCTGTGGCCGGAGTGGCCGGACAGCTGACTAATGGTAAGATACCGACCGACCACTTGAGATTACTGGATTCCCTTCAAGAGTCCCTACATTGACCAATGCAAAAGCCTAGTATATCAGATATTTGAAGGAGAATCGGCACACTGAGGCAGAATTGCTCATTCCAGATCACTAATTTAATTTATCTAATCTTTGCGCTCTATGAAAAATATGATCACTTCAGAGAGAATTCTCACATGGATTTGGAAGACTGGAATCCAACAGCACCCAAGATCCACTTTCCAAGTCTTCTGCTAGATGCAACAGGTAGGGCTATTGGCACTTGAAGTGCCTTGTGCCACGCCAATGTTCCCGGCACGGCACTGCGATGTGCCAGAGTGTAGTGAGATTCACCAATGGCACAACTTAGCACGATTAAGTTGTTGTGGGCTAGTTTCTATTGAGGAAGCAAATATTTGGGTTCTTCAGTAGGGTGAGGGAGCGCAGTGGAGGCTCACAAGGGTGAGAACTGGGGGACATTCAATGTGAATTGGGCTTGTTGATGGTTTCTCCTTTTCTTCTCCCTGAAAAGCCATTTTATTTGGACCTGGATTGCCTGGGCACTATATAGTACGAGCTTGGTGCAAAAAGTCATGAGTAGAACGGAGGTACCGTACACAAAATATATGAATTCTCAACAAGAACAACAAAAGAAACTGGTTACTTGTTACAAGAGCAAGGAGAAAGGATCAAGCAATCAATAATGAGTCTGTAAACCATTACGGTCATGACATTCCTTCAGTCTGTCTGACATACTATCAATAAGCCCATTCCATTCTGAGGGTTCTAGCCTATCCCATTCCTGCTGTACAGCTTGACACATCTCTGCATGGGTTCCGGGGAAGTGGGCTCTTGCTTTAATGCGCTGCTTGAGAATTTGCCATAAATTCTCTATGGGATTGAAGTCTGGTGATGAAGTTAGTTGTTGGTGAAGTGGTATACCCAACTCTTTCTTTGGCTGAACAAGAACCACTTTTGTTCCATGCCATGGTACTGCATCTTCTATATATTCACCACCTGTAGAATCGAATCCCAATTGATTGTGGAATACAGGTGCCACAATTGGCGGTAGCACCTGTGTGAGGTAGTCGGTAGAGGTAATACACTTATGACGCCCGGTACTGTGAAGGAACACGAGTTCCGACTTCCAGTTGTATCCAATTGTACCCTAGACTGCAACTGATACTTGGCCACTATTGAAAGTATATGGAATACAATCCTCGTGGTAATGTTCCCAAGGAAGACCTGTCACCCATGCTGACCCCCGGCAAGAGGTATCGAAAGTAACCTCATCGCTATAGATGTGTTTGTGCCACCATTCTGTTGGTTTGTTAGAATAGGCGGCGGAGTAGGCTAGTCTTGCCTTTTGTGTATCATGGTTGATAAATGGCTTCTTGCAAGCTTTGTATAGGGTGTATCCTTCAATAGCCAGGGCACTGTGAATGGTATGCGGTGACACCTTTAACCCAGCCTGCTGTCCCAATTTTGCCCATGACAGTCTTCTCCCTTGCACATGGCATCACGCTGCGCTAATGT
>NW_003298882.1:22936-24167 GCF_000151645.1 Tuber melanosporum | reverse complement strand
ACTAGGATATATAGTGTCCCACATTTCGGGTGTTGCCGCCCCATACACTGAGCCGCCTCGCTTTCTGAGATACCGACTTCCATCATTGTGAGGACTCTAGTCCTCGATGGGGTTGGCCATTCATGACGATCGGATTGAGGTAGTGGGGTTGATAACATCGCGGAGTGCTTGAAGATATTCTGTGGTACGGTTGCGCTACTCATGACTTTTTGCGCCAAGCTCGTACCATTCCGGGCACATCAATTTGGAGGATTGTGCCATGGCACAAACTCTCGTCACCAAGTGCCAACAACGCTAGCAACAGGGCTGTTTTTAAGCCATTGTCGCAACCAAAAATCGTCCTAGAGTACTGCTGTACTAGACAAACTAAGGCCAAAAAATCCACGCCAGGAAAATATAGAAAAATCTCAATCTATGGGTCTGTTGCCGCAAGAGAACCGAACAGGTCCTTATTTGAACTAACATATCGGAGGGCATACCGAAAAATGAGGCACAACGAAAATTCTGTGAGTGTGGGAAATGTCTAAGGCCCTTGTTTGGTTGCGATGGTTCCCTTCCGATGGTTGACGGTTTCTGCTGTGAAAATGGCATTCTCCCCATTTTGAAACGGTCATCTGTAAGAGACAACGGAATGGAACCATCGCAATCAAACAGGGCCTAAGAGAAGCAACCTTTTTGCTGTGGTTTTCTTGTGTGTTTATTGGGACGCTCACCAAACTTTTCGTGGTGCCGTTTTTTTCGGTACAGTACTCGTTCTAAGGTTGCGGCTGCTCGCCGAAACCTTAGAACGAGTATGCCCTCATGTAAATTACGTTATTGTTTGTCTGATTGTTCTTATAGTTTGCATTAAATTACCTAACTTTGGAGCGGTGCTTCTGATTTTTCCATTTTGCCACCTCCGGCTAATATTTTTTTTGAAGAACTGCTCTTACCTTCGCCCAAGTGGGCTCGCTAGATCACACACAATCGCCTCTTTGAGCTCCTCAAAAATTTGTCTTGCTACCCCCACTACGTCTATTCTAAGAAGTATCCAGCAATATCGCCACTGGGATCTCTCCACTGCCTGCTTACCCTAGTTCCCAAGTCACTCTCAAGATCACACCCACCACAATCGCAACACCAACAATGACTCTAAATCGCTCTCTTGTCCACAATGTCTATTTTCCCGATGCTACCAATCCTGATATGATCCTTGGAATAACTCTATAGACAATATTTACTATGGTGTTCA
>NW_003298882.1:18974-22862 GCF_000151645.1 Tuber melanosporum | reverse complement strand
GGTTCAAGTTAGGGTATCACACCATATTGTATCCAGAACGGATAAACCGCTCAAAATAGGAGTTTACTATATTTATTGTGACCGTATGTGCTACATTTCCCCCATTTACTAGGTGGCCCATTTGCTAATTTCGCCAGCCTCTATCCAAGTCAGTGATGAGCCTTGGATACCCCAGTTGATTTCTCACAATACCAGCGGTAGAGATGACAGATTCTGTCATGAGGTCTGTAATAGCGACCGGAGATCTGTTATTTCCCAATTGATTAATCCTGAAGGCCATATCTAGCCTAATAACTGGGGAGATTTGCAAGCTGCCCATATATTCCCTACTGAGCATGAAAGTCTTTGGACTCAGTTCGATTATGGCCGATGGATCACAGACATCCACGATACTCTTGGGATAGACTCATGCCAAAATGGCTTTCCTCTTGACACAGCTATACACACTAAATTTGATAAGTACCTTATATCTGTGAACCCCGACGACAATTACAAAATTGTTGCGTTCGATATGGGTATTCGCAGGTTGGATGGTAGAATTCTTGATCCTGTGTGCCGCAACCGGGGTGGTCCCCACAGTGTTTCTGACAAACTTCTAAGATGGCACTTCCACCAATCAATCCTGGTGAATGCCAGAGGAGCAGGGCATCCCATCTTCGATCACCACTTCCCACCAGGACATGATATGGTAGGGGAGATAATGGCCGGTCCATATAGCCAGGAAAGATTCGAGTTGGAGATAGCCTCTGGGCTAAGAGGGTTTCTTAAAGCCAACTGCATCCGTCATGGCGAGAATCTACGGGTGTCGGTTTAATGACACTAGGCGCGCGATTATTTACTGGAGGCCTAGCATGATCGCAACAGTGATTGTGCAAGTGAAGGGGGCGTCATGTAGGTGGGTGTTGGCTAGAGGGGCTAATAAAGCAATATCTTGCAATGGAGTTCTTTTATTGCTTCATGTTATTTCTTTGTACTCATCTTTAGGCTAGCTATTGTTGTCTGGCTGGAGTTGCTGGGGTATATGCCGGTAAAGGAACGAAAAGGATTGTTCATAGTTTAGCTATCGCGGGTCTGGCAGTACGATCTTGGTGGCACAGTAAGCTAACTCACTACCGGTTCCTGGCAATTTCTCTTACATACAATACATTTTCATCACATGAAGGATGGTTACCAGAAAGATGAAAAACAATCTAGAAAGTTTGAGGTAAAAGAAGAGAGTTAAATGATCCGCATACCCAATGACTATCAAACGTAACTCGCGGCATATCAAGCCATCCACCTAATTTACTAGCCACTACTAATATATTGACTAAAGCTCAACCTATCTCTGGACTCTAACCTGTATATGGCTCTCTATGTACGGCGCTGGCTAGGTGTGGAATATGCCAATTCTGAAACAATCCAGATTTTAAGTACAACCCCGCACAAGAGGTAACGAGACAGATGGCTTGGCATGTGATGAAGATATCATGAAAACAAAAAAGAAACCTAAGTTCCCAAGTAACAATTACAGTAAAAAATATGAGATGTAAGAGAAAGAAACTCATCCATTCCAAGTCCCATTTACCACTTAGTATAATCCCTGTGTCTCCTTACGAGAGTTACAATCCTTCTTGGCATGCCATCAATGAAATGAGAGAACCTTCTCCATGCCATTTCCTGCCAAACCTCTTGTGCCAGCTCAGTAATATCAGTTCTGTTGTAAGGATGGCACCTTGCTGTCTTACATGCTTCCCTAAACCTCCTTGCAAAGAAAGACAAAACATTTTCAATAGGGTTCATGTCTGGAGACCAAGAAGCCCAAAGCTTGCGAACCACTCCCTACAATATCCTATATCTCCAAGAATAGTAGGAATTATGTACACGAGAATTGTCCTCAAATATTTTAATCTCATTTTCTGCTCCACATAATAGTTCATACAAAGGAAGATAGTGGGAAGTATATATCTCCTGATAATATTGAACTGAATTTATGCTGAGCTAGTCTTTACTACCCTCCTTCCCCCTCTCAGTTCTTTGGCAGATAGGAATCAGTGGAGTATAGAAAACATAGGTAAAACTAGCAGTACATATGACTGTAGTCTTATTATCAGGAAAGGAAGATTCCAGGTAACAATCTTCAAGAGCTGGTCCTGGAGGATGGTGAACAAGGTATTGACTTCCTCCTTGTCCAATCGTAAGCTTTATCTCATTTCCATATAACTTTCTTCTTCAAATAAATGTATTCTATGTTTGCCTTTCTCAGGCCCAGCGTAATTGCTGCTGCTTCCATTTGTAGTTGAGGAAAGGTTTTTCACGAGTGATATGAACATAGAGATTCATATCTCAAAGAGTCTTATCCACTGTCCTTTCTGACACTTGAAGGTTGAGATCAGTGCTAATGTCACAGAGTAGAACATGAGGATTTTGCTCATTAATCCAATGCAATCTCCTTCTGGCCTGCTCATCTAATTTCAGCTGAGGTCTAGGACATGGTTGAGGGTTTATCATCTTTGATGTCTTCCAGCACTTGACAATCTGTTGAGCCTCAGATTTTGAAACTGGGATTTCTTGTGCAATTTGATGGTAATTTTTTCCTTCTGCATGCTTTTCACTTAATGTAATCAGCTCTGTTTCCATAGCTTGCCGTCTTTTTCCTGTGTTCTGATCGGTTGGCATATTGTGCAAATTCACAACTGTCGTGTTGTAGTTGCAAAGTGGGCGGTGCTTAGCGCATGTCCCATTACCACCTGGGCAGGGTTGTTATATTGATGAGGGTGGAAGTTATATGACTATGTCCCGAGTTTATACGGCATTTCAAATATTTGCCGAGTAACTGCAAGGGGTTAACATCATCTGCATGCAGTAGGAAGCAAAGAGTTTTTATGTTAGTTTTCTCATTACCCCATTTCACATAGCTGGGTTTAATTTTAAAATATCCCTAAAAATTTGCGCAAGGTTTTATACACATCGGTCGGCTCAGTATAGTGGTCCAATATGCCCACTCAGCGTCTTCCATCCGCTATCGGTTAGCGCCCAGATTAGGTGAGCGCCGCCTCGATTTACTCCGCATAATGGGCCCGGTAAGGGGGGTGGACAGTCTCCCCGTTCGCAATGTATGTGCTATCGTGAATGCTTTGCCGAGGGAGGGAAATAGGGGGCAAGCTTGTTTGTCCGTTCGTGGCGGGGGGGGCAGTGAAGTATGCCAATCCCGGATTCTTCATCTCCTACCGTATTTGATTCCTTTGTAGATGGAGCGTCTTTAAGGTGCGGGATGGGTAGTTGCGGGGGCCAATAGTGTGGGGATGGAGGTTTTTTCTCAAAGGATCGTTTGGGGGAGGGGGGGAGTGTGGTTAGGCAGTGGGGGAAGGGATTGTCTGGGTTTGGTGAGAGGAAGAATTGACAGGGCGGGGAGGAGGTTGGCCGTGGTTGGAAAGTGGAAGACGAAAAAGGGGGTGGAGGGGAGAGGAGAAGAGGAGAATTTGGTGGAGAATCGTGGGGAGACGCGAGATGAATCGGGGAAAGGAAGCGACTGTTATGAAGCTCGAAATCTACCCGGTCTCTAGAAGCTATAGCCCAAGCTAAATCAGTAGAGTTTGTTGGAGCACTTTCCATATTGAGTAAGTCATGCGGTAAGAGGGCAGTCACAGTGACGAAGTACGATGTAATGGAGTACTGTACTGTACGTATATCGGAAGTCATGTCAATAGCGTGTTTGCTTTCTATCTGGCCTATTTGAAATGTTGAACACTAACTCTGTAGAGTAATAGATCTGCAAACATGTCAACCTCAACGCATAACCGAAATTTAGTTGATGTGTATGCTGAGCAGAGAGAATCACGATCAACGGAAATCCGGACGCTTTCTTATACGGGTAACATAACAGACTCGCCTCGAAGACCGGCCCAA
>NW_003298882.1:0-18737 GCF_000151645.1 Tuber melanosporum | reverse complement strand
TCGCGCAGTTCCGGGCGAAACCCTTCAGCCAAGGCATCTGAAAGGGAATAAGTACCCACTACCCAGCCCTCCAGCCACCCCACGGAGCCCAGTCCTAGCCTATCTGTACCTCATTGGAGAGTTGAAAGTAACTCATCTTCAACTCTTCCTCCTTCCCCGAGTACATTTAAGCAACTAGAGGTAGAATATAAAGAGAAAAAAAAAGGGAAGAATGGGAGGCAAAGGGTTTCGGCTAGTGATTTGCCGGGACTACCTATATATGATCCACCAAGTATACCCTTCGAACCACACAAGGCACAAGTAAGTATAAGAGTCTTTAGTGAAAAAGAGTAACTTGGCGCGAGAGGGAGCGGTGAATGTAAGTAGGCTAAAAGCAGAGAGAAACTAGGTACTCTTGCCAGAAGATAGTCCAAGTCCACTTTGGCCCTTTGATTTGTTTTCCATGTTTTGGGAGAATACCATATTTGAGCAACTAGCTGCAAACACCAATTTGTATGCAAAGGGTAAGAGAGAAGAGAGGAAGGGCCCTCGTTTGAAGGCAGTATGGCGATGGAAGGAGACAACGCCTGGGGAGCTTAGGATATTCATTGGACTAATAATAAAAATGGGCTAGCATAAGGAACCAAGATTGGCTTTATATTGGTTGAAGAGGGGAAGGAATGGCTGGAGGAAGATATTGAAGCGACCACTGCAGAGATATCGTATACTATGAGCCAAATAGCCATACCGCATTCAAAGAAGCTGTATGTCTTTAAATCATTTTGAACAGCTTAAACACTACCTTCATGGAGCTGAGCCTCGAGTGCAATTGGACTAAAAACATTGGTATGAGAAGTTAGAACCACTTGCTTCAATTCTTCGTCAGTGGTTTCGCCAATACTACCTTCCGGGAACAAAGGTTACAATTGACAAGATGGTCATCCGTTTTTGTGGTCGAAGTAAGCACACATTGAGGAGACGAAATAAGCCAATAAAAGAGGGTTACAAAATCTTCACTTTATGTGACCATAGCTACACTTATAGGTTTCTTTGGTACTCATCAACCAAAGGTATCGCAGAATTCTCCCCTATCACCTCTGATCGTCTAACTTTAGGTCCTACCTCAAGAGTAGTCTTACAGCTAGCGCAACTTCTTTCCTCTCATTACCGGTGGAACCTACTTCTGGATAACTACTTTACAAATATTCCACTATGTGAAAGGTTACTAGAATTGGGAGTTGGAGCTGCTGGGACTACTAAAGTTGATTGTGTTGGCTTTCCTATCACTCTGAAGATTGAAAAGAGGGAGGTGAGGAAAGTCCTACCATGGGGGCATGTGAGTGAGAGGGTGGTTGGTAATATCTGCTGTCTTCTATGTCAAGACAATAGCTTGGTACTGTTAATGACCAGCTATCACAATATTACCATAAGGGTAGGTAGAGAGGCTTTGTAACCGGTACGGGTACTCGGTTATTGGTTTTGTTTTATGTTTTATGTTTTGTTTTAAGTATCGCTTTGATACTTGGTTTTGTTTTATATTTTGTTTTAAGTATTGCTTTGATACTTGGTTTGTTTTAAGTATCATTTGATACTTGGTTTTGTTTTATGTTTTGTTTTAAGTATCGCTTTGATACTTAAAGAGTTTTACAAAGAGTATCAATTGATACCTTTAACTAGCTTCGTTCATGCTAGACATGAACAGATTTGTGTATTTAAAGACCGCCTGTTTCTACGATGGAAAAGGCAGACTTCGACAGACAGTATTTCAATATACTTGGTTGAACGGTTACTTCTTTGTTCCTCAGTACACCCTCGAAGTCTCCTTTAGTTCTCAGCTCTCGCCTCCTCTCTGGAAGAGCAGGCCACCTGCCAACTATTGTATCTATTATTGAAAACGTGATTAGCACCTTGCGAACACGTTACAGGCTTTGACTTAGGCCAAAGAAGACTAGTACTAACACCACTTTTGTTTGCAATATTTTTAACAATAAATTACGCAAAATCCTACCTATCCCAGAGTTCATTGATGACTACAACTACTATATGGGTAGTGTTGATATTGCTGACTAGTTGAGGTCCTACTACAGTACCCAGCAACGATGTTGTCGAAATTGGCTTCCCCTATTCTATTGGCTACTTAATGCATCTCTTGTCAATACCTATAGAATACAAAGCACGATCGACTCTCACTGAGGCTCCCGCCAGATGCTACAGAGTGAACACTTTCATTTTCGTTCGGAGGTTGCAGACCAATTGATCAATACCGGCATTCACCTTAATGTGACAGCAATCTCCCTACCCACCAGCCGTTCTTCTTCTCCTGGCTTGAGGCCCTTACCATGAGAGTCCAAAGTCACTTATATTCTCCATACCCGGGGTAGGAGTAGTTGCCCCACTCACTCAAGAGACTCTGGGCCCACTCCAGCGAGTTTTCCTCCACCGAGACCTACTCCAGTCACCTTTCCCCCACCTCAAGCTCACGCTCTTGAACAACATTCAACACGAACTCTTTGTCTACTTTGTCGTTGGCACCGCCCGCTAGATCCTTCGGGTATGGCAAATGTCAAGTCCGTCTATTGGGGCTATGCAATCAGTCACTCTGCCGATCATGTTTTTCATTATTTCATAATCTTTACTGATGGCTTTTTTCTCTCTTTCTTTCTTTAGAATTTCAAGGGTGGTACTGTATTGCATAGGATTTCAATTTGATATCATGTGATGACTATCATTTCCTTACAGGGTTAGTGTTCAACATTTCAAATAGGCCTGAATATTTCAGCAGTTTAGGGGATAAGTAGCAGGGACTTTCCCATAGCAGTAGAATAAGTAACAAATAATTCAACAGGTTATGAGCCCGGACTTGCCCTGAGAAACATTTACTCTGTCCAAACACAATCTGAGGATTTTTCTATCCTCAATTCTTTTATTTTGATATGATGTAATCAGAACACTCTTCTGAAATGATCCTAAGCCACTAGCTCAGCAAGTCCAACACCATTCTGACTGGATTATCTGTGAAAGGAAGGCCTTACCCATCAATTATATCATAATTCCTGTAGGATGATTACTTAAGAACATGTGATCAACTTGAAGTGCCTGGTGTATGCCTGAGCCAAGAAGAAACCCATTTTGACGTGAGTCGATTTTTGAAGTCCCAAGAGTATCATCGATGTCTGCGATCCCTCAGCCATAATCGTACTGTGTCCAAAGACTTTCATGCTCAGGAGGGAATATATGGGCAGCTTAGGAACATACCCAGTTATTGGCCTGGATATGGGCTTTAGGATTTATCAATCCGGAAATAACACATCTCCGGTTGTGATTACAGATATTATTACAGAATCTATCATATTGGCAGAAGCTACCATCTCTAGGGCAGGAATTATGAGAAATCAATCAGGGTATCCAATGCTCATTTTTGACTTGGATAGAGGTTGGCCAAATTAGCGACTGGGCCGCCTAGTAAATTGGGGAAATATACAACATACCATCACAATAAATATCGTATACACCTTTTTTGAGCCGTATGTATGTTCTGCATACAATATAGCCTGATACCCTCTCCTGAACCTGCACAGGATTTCACTCAACCATAAGTATGATTCCCAGTATGTCCAGAAAGTTTGCCTACGTTATAGACCCATTCTGAAACGGCCCTCCAAGAGTGATATCAGGATTGGTAGCAACATAAAAATAGCCATTGCGGAGGAGAGAGCCATTTAGAGCCATCGTTGGTATTGGTGATTGTTGCAAGAGTGATCTTGAGAGTGACTTGGGAACTGGAGAAAGCAGGCAGTGGGGGGATTATGGAGGTGCTGAATACCTCTTAGAATAGATGTGGTCAGGGTGGTCAGATAAAGTTGTCTGAGATCAAAGAGGCACTTGTATGTGAGATCTAGGGAGCCCGATTGTTGGACGAAGGCATGAGTAGCCCCTCAGATTTTTCTTTTTGTGTTAAAAATATTAGTCAGACATAGTCCAAGAGAAAAATCAAAAGCAAGGCTCCAAAGTCACGTAATTTATGACAAACTACAAGAACCATCCAACAAAGAAAACTATAATGCATAATACTCGAGAGTATACAAAAATTATGCCACCATAAAGATTTTCATGAGCAGACCAATAATTACCAAGGAAATGGCAGCAAAGTGGTCGCTTCTTGAAGACATTTCCTAAACTCAACAAACTTTGCGTTGTGCATTATTTTCAATATGCCATAAGAGATGTTAATTCAAATACTGCAAAAACTGAAATAAACAAACAATCTGTTTGGAGGTTAAGTTAAGGTGGGTGAAACTTGGATTCCATGATCATTTTTTTTGTAGAGCACAGCAAGTATTACAGGGATGAAAGAAAATATAGTGGGAAAAAATCCCATTACAGTGAATTTTTATAAAACTAAGTTAACGGTTCGGTAGTAGTGCGATCAAATACACAGCTGGAATTATCTCTATGGTTGAAACAGTTGCACTTAGGGAAACCCCTCTCGACCTACTAGCTAACTCCAACCCAAATCGCTTTTAGCCATAAGGGCCGTTCTCAGAAAATGGTATTTATGCTCCTCTAACATTGGTGAGACCAGATTATTTAAAGTACCACCTCAGAACTTCATCGCGCACATGGTGGAGATTTTCCAGGCAGCAGCAGATGGGATCAAGAATTCTACCATCTAACCAGAACATATTGATATCGAACAGAACAATTCTTTAATCATGGTTGGGGTTTACTAAGATAAGGTAGTCACCAAATTTCTGGTGTATGGTTGTTTGAAGGAACAACCTGTTCTGACAAGAGTTGATTTTTATGCGCTCAGGAGTATCTTGGATGTCTGTGATCCATCGGTCACAAGCCTGGCAATGGGCCAACCCGGGTCGTAAATTCTTCAACCCGGCCCAAACCCGACCCAAACAGTGACAGGCCCGACCCAAACCCAACCCGGCCCAAACCCAATCCGACCAACCCGAATAGCACAAACTATTAATGCGTAGCGATTAATTTACTCCTATTTTAAGAAGTTAATTATTTTAACTTTGGCAATATTGAAGCTGCGCTGAGGCTAGGAAAAACAGGGGGTAACAATGGTATGAGAGCTAGAGAGCTGAACTAAGAAAAACAAGATACATTTAGAAAAGAGCTGATATAGGAAGAATTGTTCATGCAGATGTGTTTCCTAAAGGCCTTCAGCAATCCCCCTCACTCCTGTTGTGGATTGCCAGCTTTGGAGACATTGGAGTGCCTGAATTGTATCTGAGCTGAGAGAATGTCGTGAATCACTAATCATTCGTTCAGTGCCTGAGAATATTCATTCCGGTTCTGCTGACATAGCCAGTATACTGTGAATATTGAGTGCCCACTTAGACAGTATAGGATACTCGCTTTGCCGTACTCTATCAAACCACTATCTAGAATAATAGCCTATTAGTAAACTTAACAAAGGTATAAATGTAGTGAAACTTACTCCAATGGATTCAAAACAGAGACTTCCAGCTCCTCATTACTACAATATTGAGTATACTCATCTTGGCCCTCTCCTGCCCATGGAGCAATATTCATCCATTGCTCAAAGACATTATTTGCTTCTCTCTGTCCCTCTTCTAGTCCAACTTGCTCTTCATCTATCCCATTGCCCCTCTGCTGAGTTAACTCCTAATAACTTAGCCAGTAATTTCTCAATCGGTTCCTTGCACTAACTACCCATCCAGCCTCCCATTTAGTTTCAAAGTAACGCTACTTAAACTTGGGATTAGGCACGATAGCAGCCAGGTATACAGGTGCTCGATCAGTAGCTGAGAAATATTTATCAAGTTTCTCCCACCCAATTCGAATCATTGATGCTAATACTCGATTTGTAGTATTCTCCTCAAGTGGTTTCTTCTTATATTGATCTAAAAGGAAATCAATTGATGGAAGAACCTTAGTTAAAGTATCCCCTTTGCCTTCTGTTGCCTTTGTAGCTATCAAAAATGCAGTCAATATTTTTTTTGATTTTTTTCAAAAGCTTCCATTCATATCTCTCTATTCTGTCTGCCTCAAGTAATGGGTTTTCATCAATATAGACATCGATAGCTTGTCTAATATCTGGTCGCAGGATAGATTCGAGAGTGCTATGTAATGAGTTCTACCACGTAGAGTTGTCTTTCTTGATCAATGAGCCAGAAGAAAGAGTCTGAAGATGGTGAATTCGCTAGGGGGTCCGCCGTGAGTGCACTGCAATATTATGAGCTTTTTCTAAGAGTCTCAGCTTCCTCCATTCCTCCATCTCTTTAATCAATTGTTCCACGAAATTTTCATCTCCAATATGTTTCAAGGCTGCACCACTGGATCCAAATAGAAATGCTTGAACATTTAGATTAATGATATGGCCATTACATATAGAATTCAAATTATTGGTAAAAATAGAAAATAGGACAATTTTCTCACCTTAGCCTATGCTCCTGTGCATCTAAGAAGAAGCCAAGAGCTGCCTGTTTCTCCGCAAGGCAGTCTATAAAAGTATCCTTATTAGTACCGTTATCCATCATAAAATAGCCAATTCAATCTTGTATATTATAGTCCTCCATAATTTCAACAAAAGTGTGGCAAATATTCTCCCCCGAGTGTGAACCTTCCATTTCTTGTAATACAAGTAAAGCCTGTGTAAGACTACCAGATGGGGTAGTAAAATGAGCAATTACATCTAGGAGTGCGATATGATTGGGTGAAGTCCAGAGGTCTAGTGTAACCGGTATGGGTACTTGGTTATTATTAGTTTTGTTTTATATTTCGTTTTAAGTATCGCCTTGATACTTGGTTTGTTTTAAGTATCGTTTGATACTTAGTTTTGTTTTATGTTTTGTTTTAAGTATCGCTTTGATACTTGGTTTGTTTTAAGTATCATTTGATACTTAGTTTTGTTTTATGTTTTGTTTTAAGTATCGCTTTGATACTTGGTTTGTTTTAAGTATCGTTTGATACTTAGTTTTCTTTTATGTTTTTGTTTTAAGTATCGCTTTGATACTTAAGGAGTTTTACCAAAGTGTATCGATTGATACCTTTGATTAGTTTCGTTCATGCTAGACATGAACAGATTTGTGTATTTAAAGACCACCTGTTTCTATGATAGAAAAGGCAGACTTTGACAGACAGTATTTCAATATACTTGGTTGAACGGTTACTTCTTTGTTTCCCAGTACACCCTCGAAGCCTCCTTTAGTTCTCAGCTCTCACCTCCTCTCTGGAAGAGCAGACCACCTGCCAACTATCGTATCTATTACCGATAACGTGATTAGCACCCTGCGAACACGTTACATCTAGTGTGAAGTGAATCTGGGATAATGACTGCTGTAGAAGATCTTCTCATATTGATTTTTGGCACTTGAAAGAGCTAAATATCTAGGACTTAATTGTATTATATGAGGAAGGTAATAGCTGTGCTACCTCAGGGTGGATAGCATGCAAAAGATTGTGGAGCTCTTGGGAAGTTGCAAATGTAAATGGTAAATCACGGCGAACGAGCAGCCGTACTATCAGATCTTTAAAGGATATTAAAGTTAGTGGTGGAAATTGGGCTACTTCTTGTGATCTCTGGTCAACCGCCTACTACTGCTGCTGGATCTTCTGTTGATGGGCAATTCCGGATGCTGATTTCATCATAGATTCAACCGTTTTCTGTGATTGTTTGAGATGCTTATTCTGTGAAGTTGTATCTTCGTGTATTCCGTGAATTGAGGTTAGATGCTAACCCAGATTTTTTGTACTATGGCTTTGAGGATAACACTGAACACACAGCTGGCATTGCCAGTATCTAGATAATATTAGCATAACCAAAGATATCTTACTGTCAAATGGATAGATCACAGTCATACTTAATTCCCCATATTTCTACCGATAACCCCAGTAGCTTTTCCAGTTTACCCCATACCCAAGATCGTTGTGCTAACTGTTTTCGCTTTGGTGGAGTAACTGTAGTTTGAGCTAGCGAAGTACTTCTTGATAATATAACACGGTTGACATCCTCATCTTCATCCTCAAGAACAAATTGTGAGTGGTGACTTGGGTTATCAAATAGAATTTGAGAAGAGGTTCCAGGAGAGCTAGGATAGGAAGCAAGGGAGGAGAGTTCGGTAATATTATCTTCAAGCTCTGGTATAATTGAAGAGGCAATGGTTGTTGTGAGTGGGCGGGAGAGGCTTTTGGTATTCCTGAATTTTGAAGAAAAGAGTGGCAGATGGAGATGACCTGTAAAGAATCAAAGTTAAGGTTTAAGATAAAAGGGATAGTGAAGAATAAGTGGCTCAAAATTTGTTAACAAAATCCACACTTGGTGATGATGCAAGTTCTGGGGTTGACATCACAGTTGTTGAAATCGGAAGATATGAGTGATATTATGTGACTTGATAATTATATATCGTAGAATAATTATTTTGAGTTTTAGTTCGGGCTGTTTAGACCAACCCGGGTTTTCCATCTGGGCGACCCGACTGGACCCAAACTTCTGGGAACCTAACCCAGACCAACCCGACCTGAACTTAACCCAGGTTAGCCCAAACAACCCAGACCCAATTGCGAGGCTTGATCGGTCATATTCAAGCTCATCCCACAACATCTAATCCTTAAGGGAAAGACATGGCATGACCCGAAATCACGCCAGTTTTCACGCTGGATATGGGCTTCCAGAATCACAACCCCCAAAATTACGCATTTCCAGTCGCCTTTACAAACTTCATGGCTTAAGCAGTCATTTTTACCAGTAACCTTTTTGGTCATCAGATGCTCGACCCAGAGTTGGTGATTATTGTAAAGGTAATCTGGGGAGTAACTTGAGAACTGGAGAAAGCAGGCAGTCGAGGGATCATGGAGAGGTACTTGGTAAATGCGGGTTTGAAATTGAAGTAGTGAGAACAGTGCTGGGTCAATCCCGCTTATGCTTACCAAGCTTTTTGGAATTGTAGTGGTACTCTTATTTTCACTCTAGGTTGTGCTCTCATGATCCAGAAAGCAAGGCGACACGGGAGCACTTGCACCTAACATATTCATGCAACAAAATTGCTTCAGGAATGGGTACAATACTTGCTATGCGATAAATTAAGGACAGGAGGTTGTAATACCGAGTGATATTCTGTGATTGCATCTTATTCCTGCCTACCTGCCCACATGCCTGGCTACCGGACATGTTATCGTAAGAGGAGTTGGCCAAGCAAAGCGAGGGGTAAAGAGAACCTTTGTACTCATTAATGGACCATTTTGTTTACGTTTCCCCACACATTTCTCGCCCTGAGTCGGGTTTTGAGTGAACAGGGGGCAGGATGCTTAACTATGTGATGGGCATCTGTATGTGTACAGAGTCGACTGTGCTTTGGACCATATTATCTTGCATTGGGGCGAGGGCTTAGGGTTAAATTGGGTTTTAGGGCCGACTAATGGAGAGGCGGAAAGGGAGAGATAAATTCAATTAATTCTACTAACAGTGGATACCTCTGCAAATGGCACAAAAGCCAAATCACATGACCATGTTTAGTCAGCCTGTATCAGAGGAAGATAAAATAAAATAAAAGAATAAAATAAAATACAATAAAGTAAAAATTTAATAAAGGATAATAAAACAAAAAATATAATGAGAGAGTAATAAAACTAATCTAATGAAACTATATTTCTTAATACTATGAGAAATGTGATATAAAATGTAAACTCAACTTAGAGAGTATTTCTGTTTAGAAAATGTTTCAATTTCTATTATAGAAACTCAGAGTCAACTTCAATTTGATTTATCATTCTACATATAGTATAGCCATTGTCTTCTTCTAATATAGGTTTTCAAACACCACAGTAACTTGATCCCTTTAGTGGAATCACAATCCTTTTTGCTGGAGACTTTCTCCAATATTTTCCAGTTGTACCAGGTGGCTCCAGAGCTCAAATTATTAGTACTGTTTTAAAGCAGTCTCCTTTTTAGCAGAATATCACCATTCTTCAATTAGAAAAAAATGTTTGACTACTACAATCAGGAATGTTACTATAAAGGCAAGCAGAAGAGTCTGAATATGCAGTATATTTACTTCAAATAGGTAACAGAATAGAGATTGGAGGATTAGATAGGTTTGTTAATATTTTAGAGTTAATGAAGTTGGAATACCCCAAACTTGAAGCTCTGATTGAGGCAATAAATCTTTCATACCAATCAGAATTTTATTGTCTGAATGTAATGATCCCTCCTAGGATAGTTAGTTCTTGGTAACGGGGAACGATACTTTTCGTTTCTATCTTCCTCTTTCTTTGCCTTATGATAGCTCTAGGCCTCTGCCTACGTTACCAATAGTACAAGACTCTTGTCTTCTATCAGGAATGCCTATCGTAAGCTTTCTCTAACTCTTCTTCGTAAAGGGCTTTCCTAGGGGTAATGATAACATCGCAATAAAGATAAAGATCTTAAAGTTGTTTTATATTCGTTAACATAATAAGTAGGAAAAGTACTTAGAACAAAGCGTGAAGAACCTATCTTTCTCAGCCGCCTCGGCCTCCTTATATAGTGTTCTTCCTGCCCCTAGTCATGTGACCTAAAGTGGTCACATGTGTGAAACCAAATCATAACAAACTAGTCATATGACCAAAGAGATCAAATGCTCAAAACCCATGACCTCATAACGAGGTCATGTATAAAACATAAATCATATGCGTAAAGCTTACCCGCAAGGCACACTTGCAAGGCATATTCACCAGGCTCATATCTCATGACTCATACTTGAGCCATGTGCGAAAGCATCACAAATTCCACACATAACAAATCATATAACCCAAATGGGTCATATGTGTAAAACAATAACATACCTGTGACTCATAACCATGTGTCATGTGAAAACCTTTTCCATGCCAAGCCATGTTCGTGACATTAGCTCCGCTCCTCCTAAGCCTGAGTCCCATCAGGCTTTTTCTCCTAGTTTCAATAGTTCCCGTCCTGCTGAGTGCGTGGTCCTTCTCAGCTTGTGGAACTTTTCATCTGCCATCCTCCATCTGACCCTTACTGATTCTAGGGTCAGATTGGTCATCTCGATGGTGTGCCGCTGATTATTGTTCAGCTGTCTAAGTTCCGCGCTTGTTTTATCGTTTGCCAAAATTGTGGCCTCAGCTTGACCAGGTTGTTCTCACAGTCCCCGTATCTGCCTGTGTAGGCTCCTGACATCTGGTTCCGTGTCTGCTGAGGAGTTTTGGGCCCCTCCCTCCCTGGACCGCGTCCTCGCGGCCCATGCCTTTCTGGCATCATCTCCTTCCAACTCTTTCCTGCTTCCATCCTTCTGTGGGTAGAATCCCGCAGATACTTTTTGTGCCCTGTATATCCTGCATCCATTTCTGAAGCATTGTTGCCAATGCTTCAGAACGTGGTCTGGGCATGGACCATGCTTTTGACATTACCTCGGGGACCATCCCGAGCCTTCTTTGTCGCGAACGTGTGTTTGGCAACCGTCATCGTAGCATACCATCCATGACATGGCGTTATGCTGTACTTGTTGTTCCCTCTCCTTAAGTTCTTGGTCGGTTGGCCCCATGAATGAGTATTCGGGGCTAGTGCGTATGGTTTGGCAGGGGCTATCTCCCCAGCCTTCGTGTTGTTGCAACGGCGCGGGAGTCTTTCCCTTGCCTTTGTCTTGGTTCAACGTGATCGTCACCTGGGCTGGGCTTGCCTGGGTATTGCTGGTGGAAGATTGAGATGGCATCTTGTGCGTTGTTGAAGTTGTGTGCGAAGTACCAAGTTTTATCGTGTTCGGGAGAATATCCTGTCCACTTGGCTCGGTAGTGGAGGTGACCATGGAAGAAGCGGGAATTGACTATTTCATCGAGCTCGTATTCTGTTTCTCCGTCGAGTTCGATCGGAGGGGGAGGAATAAGTATTTGTGATGGAAACTTATTGTCGTTGTGTAATTCCAGGAGTGAGATATGGAATGTGTTGTGTATTCGCATTGAGGGGGGAAGGTCGAGTTTATAAGCTCAACTGCCCACTTTTTCCGGTATCTGGAATGGTCCTATTCTCTTGTAGTCCAATTTCTTTGATGGTCGCCTTGTATGGATATTGGGTGGTATTAGCCATATCATATCTCCTTGTTGTATGTTCGGATCTGGTCTTCGGTGCTTATCGTATTGTTCCTTCTGTCGTTGTTGTGCTTGACTCATTTCATATTGTAATATTTCGTGTAGTTTCCCAATCTGCGTTTTGTCCGGTATCATATCATTAATCGTATGATATGTGGTCTGACTTTGTGGATGTTGTCTGTAATTTGCGAAGAAGGGTGTCGTGCCAATTGTTTCTTGCTTTCCATTGTTGTATGCGAATTCGGCCATAGATAGCAGCTTGTACCAATCATCTAGTTGATAATTGACATAAGCCCTTAAATATTGTTCGAGTATTACATTTACCCGTTCCGTTTGTCCATCTGTTTGTGGGTGGAATGCTGTGCTTATCCTGTTTTATATCCCCATTTCTCTTGTTACTTTCTTCCATAGTCCCGATGTGAATAGTGTTCCTCGATCAGTAATGATATTTTTTGGGAGGCCATGAAGTCGGAAAACTTCTCGGAAGAATGTTTGTATAAAATCTCTCATGTTTATATCTTTTCTGACCAGAATGAAATGACTCATTTTGGTTAGACAATCCACCACAACTAGGATGCTAGTGCAATTTTCCGATGCCAGTAGATCCGTGATGAAATCCATAGTAATTGTTTCCCATGGTCGTTCGGGAACTTCCTTTGATTTCAGTAATCCATATAGTGCGTGTTTAGCTGTTTTCGTCCTTTGGCATATATCATAGTTTTTGACATATCATTTAACATCTTCGCGCAGTCCTGGCCAATAGAATGACCTCATGATGAATTCCGTGGTTTTAGCCGTTCCTCCGTGTCCTGCCATTCGGATATCGTGGTGTTGTCGTATGATGTCTGTCCTTATCTTCTCTTCTTCCAGGATCAATTGTTTCCCATCGTACCACATATTTCCATCCTTCCATTGGCATAAACCTAGAGCAATTCCTTTCATTTCCTTTTTTCCTTCCTCTAATGCTTCTCTTATTGTCTGAATTGTTTTGTCTTTCTCGTTTGCGTTCTCAATTTCCCTTTCCTTCGTTGATGTGAATTGGATAACCTCTATTGCCTTGAAGAAGGTTTTTGGCAATAGTGTTCGTGTTTTTTGGTTGATTCTTTCGTCTTCCTTTGTTTGTGGTTTGCCGCTTGCGATCCTCGTGAGAGTATCTGGCTTTCCACTCTCTTTGCCTGGTCAGTATTCGATTTTGAAGTTGTATTTGCTCAGGTGTTCCATCCATCTTATCTGACAGTCGTTCAGTTCTTTCGTAGTCATGAACAGGACCAAGTTCTTGTGGTCGGTTAGAACTCGGACTGGATGGTCGTTGTTCAAAACGTATCTCCTCCATTCTTTTAATGCTTGAAATATCGCTAATAGTTCTTCGTTTGCAACATCGTAGTTGCACTCCACGGGGGTGATTGTCTTGGATCGGTAAGACACTGGCCTCTATTTTCCATTGTCGCATTGTTGTGATAGTATGCCTGAGCATACATATTTTGAGGCGTCCGTTTCGATCATTGTTCTTCGGTTTGGGTTGAAATGAACCAGTATGGGTGCCGATGTTAGATGTGTCCATATTGCATCATATGCCTTTTGTTCTGTTTCTCCCCATTCCCATTTCTTGTCTTTCTTTGTTAGGTTGTAGAGTGGTTTTGCAAGCCTGCTAAATCCCTCTATGAACCTGCCATAAAAGTTGCAGAATCCCATAAAGCATTGAACATCTGTCTTCCTGTTTGGTTTGACCCAATCCCATATGACTGCTGTTTTAACAGGGCCAACCTTGACCCCACTTCGAGTGATGATAAATCCGAGGTATTCTGTTTCTTCCTCATGGAATTTGCATTTTGTTGGTTTGAACTTCATTCCTGATCCTTGTATTACGCCTATGATATTGCTTATATCTCTTTGCTGTTATTGTATGTTTTCCGAGTATATGAGTACATCGTCCAAGTATACGATGCAACATATGTCGAGGTACTTATTGAGTACCTTGTTGATCCATCTCTGGAATGAAGCCAGTGCATTGGTTAGCCCGAAGAGCATAATCAAGTATTCGAACATTCCGTATCTTGAGGCAAATGTAGTCCTCCATTCATCTCCTGCCTTGATGTATATATTGTGGTATGCATCCTTGATGTCGAGTTTGGTGAAGTATTTTGCTGACCGCAGTCTATCCAGTGCTTCTCCAATCAAGGGTAGTGGATATCGGTCTTTCTTGGTAACCGAATTGAGAGCTCTATAGTCCACGCAGAGTCTCATTTTTCCGTCTTTCTTTTTGACGAATAGTATTGGGAATCCTCCTGACGCGAAAGAGTCCCAGATCCATCCTCACTTTAGGTTTTGCTCAATGTAGTTCCTGAGTTCTTCGAGCTCTGCTTCTCCTAGTGGGTATAATTTCTTGTAGGGAATCTCTTTTGTTTTTCATGTTTTTTCATCTTTGTCCAGCTGAATTTCATGATCGATTCCTGGTCTTCGAGGTGGTAGCTCCGTAGCTTCCTCTTCTTGGAATAGGTTCGTGAATTGATCATATTTCTTTGTAACCAATTCTTTCCATCCTTTTTTGCTTTAGTATATCTTATCCTGGATTGCTAGTTCTGTGCTGATGTTGATTTTCACCAGAACTGCTTTTTCGTCTTCGTATGTCCATTTGAGAATTCCTGTTGTATCTCCCCTTCGATAGTACCGTCCAAAGGCTTATGCTGTGATCTCTTTGATCTTAATTCTTTTTGTCGTATTAGGCTGGTTTTGGTCTGTGCTTCCAAATCCCTTGTCGCTTCTCATGGTTTCTTCCATTTGATCTACCTCATGCAGATTCTCTTTGTTGATTTTTTCGATTATCAACTGTGTGATTCGATCGCCTTTTTGGACTTGTTAGTCCTCTTGAGCCAGGTTGACCAGGACCACCTTGATTTCACCTGTATAGTCGACATCGATCACCCCTGCCATAGTCATGAGTCGATGTTTGACAGCTAGACCCCTGCGGGGTGCTATTCGTCCATAGGTGCCTTCTGGTAGTCCGATGGCTATTCCTGTTGCTATCGTTGCTTGTCCATTGGCAAGTATCTTGATTCATTCGTTGGCATACAGGTCGTGTCCTGCTGCCCCTTTGGAACCCTTGGTAGGCACTCTTGCCTCTTGGTCTAGTCTTTGTATCCGGACTCTCTTATCTTCCCGTATCTCGGGGAACTTTGCATGCAAAGTTTCTTCTTCCACTTCTCATATCGGTGTTGAGTAAACCACAGGTGAACTATTGAGATATTGTGTCACACATAGTTCGCTCGTAAAGGTCATCTTGTTTTCATTCCAATCGATCGTCGGATTATGCTGTCGTAACCATGGCATCCCTAGGACTATCTCATGGCTCTTAAGATCTGCTACCTGAAAGGTTACCGTTTCCCTATGGCTGTCAATGTCCATAGGTACTGTCGCTGTATGGGTTATAGGACCCATAGTACTTGGCTTTCCATCCGCTAGGTAGACTTGTCTCGCTTTCTTTACTTGTTTGGTATGAAGGCCATATTGGTCGCAGATTTCTTTATCGATGAAGTCTTCGGTAGCCCCAGAGTCGAGCATTGCATATATTGTTGTTTCTTCGTTTTCTTTGTTGTATATCTACGTTTTAATCATCACATCCTCTCTGTCTTCTTCTTCTCTTTGCGTGTATAGTACCGTGTAGTAGTTCGCTAACTTGATGGGTTTTCTAGGTCCACATCTTGGGTCTCCAAGACCACCGTTTACTGGGGACCCTCGTTGTTTTCTGCCGGTGAATCTTCCACAATCAATTCGCGAATGTTGCTCCTTTTTTGATTTTGGAAATAGTTATTTCCAGCCGCTCTGGTCCCTTAGTATCCGTTGTCGGGTCGGCTTCTGCATTCACATATCCTATATCCTGCCTTTCTGTACCTTAGTTAGAGTTTTCCTTTCATTCTTCTGTCGTATTCTTCCTTTGACAAGTACAGAGCAGGTCCTGCTCTCGATTTGTCTAACTCCATTGGCTCGCCTGGTGGTAATGCTCGACTTTCTCCTCGAGCTGCTTGCGGTTTGAAAGTTCCGTCCACATTTCTAGATGATTGGACCACCCTATGTGCTATGGTATTTTCCGAGTTGCTTCGAACCATGTTCAGTTTGCTTTCCTTATCGATCGCCCATCTTGCAAATCGTTCTTCTATCGTATAGTGCAGGTCGGAGATTCCCCATGCCTCTCGTAGTCTCTCGCTGCAATTCCTCAGGAGGATGATGTAGAGGGTAGCATCATCAAACTCGGCCTCATGTTCCAATAGTCGGCATTCGTTCCAGTATGCCAAGAATGTTTGTTTTCCTTGTTAGAGTTTTTCCAGCTTTCATCTTGCTATTTCTTTGACGTTAGGATCTCCGAATTGTTAGAAGAGTGTGGCCTTGAATTCTTCGTATGTGACCCATTCCCTCTGCTTTCTTCCATCTTGGAAAAGCATGATCCATTGTCTCGCGAGTCCTCTAAGTAGAGATTCCACGTATGGAATCTTGATTTCGTCATAGTTATCTCCATGTCTCTTGACAGCAAAATATCCTTCACACTGCGCTAGGAATATTCGTAGTTTGTCTTCAGCTCCTTCATATGTGTCGGATTTCTTTACTTTCCGTCATTGGACGTTTCATTGTCCTGTATTTCGTGTTGCTGCGAGAAATGCCTGAAACTGATATTCAGTCATTCCAAGTATACTAGTTCCTGGTGCTGGAGCAGCTGGGGCCAGTGGCCCAGGTACTGCTGATCCCGACATTCTCTCGGGTCGTGGAGTTCCTGCAAGAGAGCTATCAACTGGTAATCCTTTCTCTGGGGTTACTGGGCTTGCTGCTCTCGAGGGTTCTGCTGAGATGTGATCTCGGGCGTCGCTGAATCCTCTTAGGTTAAGGTTTTGATAGTCGATGTTGATATCTCCTTCCCCGTCTGGATTGAAGGATGCCGTCTTGTATCGTTTAGCATCGCACTAGGTGACGCTTTGTAATGTAATGATCCCTCCTAGGATAGTTAGTTCTTGGCGATGGGGAACGATACTTCTCGTTTCTATCTTCCTCTTTCTTTGCCTTATGATAGCTCTAGGCCTCATTTCCTACATTACCAATAGTACAAGACTCTTGTCTTCCATCGGGAACGCCTATCATAAGCTTTCTCTAACTCTTCTTCGTAAAGGGCTTTCCTAGGCGTAATGATAACATCGCAATAAAGATAAAGATCGTAAAGTTGTTTTATATTCGTTAACGTAATCAGTAGGAAAAGTACTGAGAAAAAAGCATGAAGAACCTATCTTCCTCGGCCACCTCGGCCTCCTATATGTTGTTCTTCCCGCCCCTAGTCATATGACCTAAAGTGGTCACATATGTGAAACCAAATCATAACAAACTAGTCATGTGATCAAAGTGATCACATGCTCAAAACCCATGACCTCATAGCGAGGTCATGTGCAAAAACTCATAAACCAAACATAACGCAATAAACAAGTAATATGACTCGACTGAGTCATATGCGCGAAACCCATGACCTCATAACGAGGTCATGTGTAAAACATAAATCATATGCGTAAAGCTTACCCGTAAGGCACACTCGCAAGGCATATTCGCCAGGCTTATGTCCCATGACTCATACTTGAGCCATGTGCGAAAGCATCACAAATCCTACACATAACAAATCATATAACCCGAATGAGTCATATGCGTAAAATAATAACATACCTCTGACTCGTAACCATGTGTCATGTGAAAACCTTTTCTATGTCAAGCCACATTCGTGACACTGGATGACAAGTTTCTTGCAGAACAGGCAATTCTTGCTATACTAAATATTGATATTAACTTTATCAACTCTGCCCCGCTTTATTATAAAACCGCAGAAGTACAGATTTGGAGTTATAAAAGTACAGATTGAGTCACCAAAGAAGATCAAACTCTCGATAGTTCAGAATATGTTAATACACTCTAGCTATTTGGAGTACCACCTTATGAGGTAAAACTAAAAGTTGGAGCTCCAGTTATGCTCTTATGAAATATTAATCCTGCTGCTGGATTATGTAATAGTACTTGCTTAAATATTACAAGTTTTTTAAACTATATTATTGAAGGTTTGTTTCTTATTATATCATACTTCTATAATATGTTTAATAATTACTAATATTGGATTAATTCTTAGTAACGATATTGACTGGAAGAAAGCAAGGCACAAAGGTTATGATTCCAAGAATCAAGATTTCCACTAAGGCATCTAGAGATCTTTTACTAAATCTTATTCAATTTCACTTTCCAATCTGTTTGGCCTATGTAATGACAATCCATAAGGTACAAGGTCAATCTTTACAGCATGTTGGAATTAATATTCGAGAAGAGGTCTTCAGTCATGGTCAATTAACTGTTGCAATGTCACAAGCTACAAGTAGTGCTCGAGTAAAGGTATTACTACCTGCATCTATTTCAGGTGCAGAAGGAATATGTAAAAATGTTATCTTGACTAAGGTTTTTCCGTAATTATTTGTATCATTCCACTGTGATGTGTTTGCAAAGTGCTAATCATGTTATCGGTAATAGGTACTATAGTTGGCAAGCGGCTTGCTCTACTAAAGAGAAGGCGAGAGCTAAGAACTAAAAGAGGCTTCGAGGGTGTACTGAGAAGATAAAAAAGTAACCATTCAACTAAGTATATTGAGATACTGTCTGTCAAAGTCTGCCTTTTCCATTATGGGATCAGG
>NW_003298881.1:134461-150575 GCF_000151645.1 Tuber melanosporum | reverse complement strand
GATAGAAGATTTCAATAATTCGATGACGTAACAACGACCAACACAGTTCAACAGAGCAACTTGACCATAAGTCTAGAAACTCAAAAATTGAATAATTACTATTGGAAACAATTCAGTTCCCCAGTTGACAAAATATTAATTACAGAAGAGTGAGTGATTGTTTTCAGAGTCTCTCCAGTTGTTCTCACTTTTGGAGAATACCCAATCTTGAATGTAATTGTTAGAGAGGTATATAACTTGTATGAGAGATAGATGTAGTCTGCAGCACCCAAAAGTGGAATATAAATATTGAGATGCCATCCTAGCTTTTAGATATTACCAAGCCACAGAGAAGAGACCTTAACAATATAATATTGTTTTTTCTATACTATTCTACTTTATCTACTATTAGTAGTTATAAATGAAATGAGTAACCCTTCGTGTCTATCTAGATAAATCTTTCTCTTGGAAATAAATCTTGATTAGCCAAGACAATTCTGAGTCTATATAGATCATATCTGCCTTACAATATAAGTTAAAATATTTTAGCAGTGTGCACATTCAATGTGTGTTTTAGCTAAGTGTAAGCTTCCTCGGAATGATCAGCCCATGACAACTATATACTTTATCATACTAGCAGCAATAGCTTTGATATTATTGACTAAAACTGTTATCATAATAATGACACAGGATAAGCATTCAAAATAGGTTGCTTTTTCCATATCGCGGAGTCTGATACCATTTGGGAGAGCTATACCTCTCTCATAATAATTTTATATAAATATTATTTTCCAATTTCTTATTGTATTTATTAAATGCTGACTGTACTCTAACTATGTATTTAGCCAAAAACAGAGGAGGAATTATTCAATCTTCGGTATTCACAATTAAGAAATATGATTGTACGAATATTTGGAGTATTGAATTAGAAGTTTCCAATTCCCAAGGGACTGCCTGAGTATTCAAGGTAATATTAGGTAGAGCTTGTTGTGGCATTAACAGAACTCTATAATCTAGTTCAAAGTAAGTCAACACCAGCTGAGATTGCCTATGACAATCAGCTTGAACCTAGTCAAAGTAGTCATAGTTCTCATATTTGTAAGTTATTTATCCCCTGTTTCCTAGTGATTGTTCTATTATAAGTCAACAGAGAAAAATACTAAAAATTGCTACCTCTATGAATCAAGCTGGAAGATATGCAGGAGCCAGTCAACTGCATTATATTATTCATTCTTCATATAAGGAAGATGATGATGATTAAGAGAATAGTGATGGAGAACATGAGGAAAGTAGTGATGGAGTATCGCAAATGATAATTCTGAGGGATAAAGTTGCTGGAAATGTGTGGCAAGATTATGACATGTATTTGGGGAGAAGGAGTTTGCATTAAGATAGTCAAGTACAATGTCATATATAGCACAATCATTGCAATGTTGGAGAAAATATATTCAATTGTCTATTAATAGAAAAAACAGGGCAAGACAATCCCTTAGTACTTTTTACTTTCTTTATATATACGTACAATTACATGTCCAGCTGTCCTTACAGCTATAGATCACTATTCAAGCCCGCTAAGAGTGCCAGAAAAATACATGCCTTCTATTTAGCAACAAATACACTCCCTTAACCAAGTCATCAGTTGAGTACCTCTTTCCACAATAGTGATCCAAAATTTGAACCGCAGGCTGCTGCTTTCATAGAACACCAAGAGTAGCCTGGTATCTTGCCTGTTCATTGGCCTCTCAGCTACTGTGGTAGTGTAGAGTGCGAGCTATGGCAGAAAGAAAACCTTAATTCCATAAAAACAAAAAAAAGATCCATTGGCTCCTATTTCTCTTCTTCCAACATCTTTGGTAAAAATCACCTCAAAGAAACTATCCATTGTCTTACAAAATAAATGTATACCAAGCAACAGGACTCCAATACTTAGAGTAGAAGAGGAAAGAAACAATCACCAGAGTGAGCCAACTCTGAATACTGTTATGGGGGATGGAGCAATCTGTATGTTGTGTAGAGTGAAGGAGGAGAAGGCAGAAGAACTATGTATTAAGCATATCTACCATATCACCATCCATCAGAGGTACTGGAAATAATTTAGAGCATTGGGAGCAGGTGTGATAGGCAGGATAGTGTGACTCATGAGGGCCATCACAGATGACACATTTCAGGAGAGAGTGGATACAGGGGAGGTAGCGGATAAGTCAGGCAGCAGTAGTGCAAGCAGAGTCTCCTGTAACATGAGAAAGGGTACACTACCTGCAAGTAGGTGGTGCAGTGCACAAGTGGTTGGGAAGTTCAAAACCATGGTAACTTGAAAATTGGATGTAAGAGTTGAAGCATAGCTAGTGTACAGTATTGATGGTGGAGGAGAAAGCAGCCAGCCTCTTGTCAACAAAGAGAGGTGTCTTGGAACCGGTAATGCAGATGACGATACAGGAGGTAGGCTTCTCATGCATTACATCTTCAGAGATGAGGCACCTGAGCTGGTGAGAGGGAATACCAGATTTGAAAATGGTGAGTTCCATTGCAATTGTTATAAGTAACGGAGAGGTCAGTAGGCCATGTACTCTAGATGAGTGACAGGCATATCCAAGTAGACAGGGGTGATACCTGGGATGAGGTGGATGAAGGCAAAAACTTTGCTATTCAGTGTCACACTGTTCACATTTTTCATTGTGGTGATGTGGACATTATCGCCTGAGATGGAGACTGTTCAGTCCAGAGTGGCCTGCTAGAGCTTTATGGATGCTATCAGGAAGATTGATTGTACTTATAAGAAGTGGAATACTATCCAGTTGGATGATAAGTTTCCATCCCTCATGATGATGTCCTTCTTGGATGCTAGGGCTGTGGCAGGAGGTAATGAGTTGGCCACTGTAGTGGGCTTAGGTTCGGGAGCATTCTTCTTCCTCATCCAGACCACCTTTACCCAAGTAGGATTACCAACTAGGATAGCTGGATAGGTAGAGGAGTGTGCTGGTTGGAATACGGGGACAGAGGTAGACTCTTGCTGGGTCAGTTAGGGGGGTGCCTGGGCAAGGCTTGGTGTGGAGTTCAGTCACTGATGCATATGTTGAAAAAGCAATGTCTTTGTAGATTTCCACTCACTTTGTAAGGCTGTTGCCTTGCTCTGGGAGCCCACTAGCTACTTTTCTGTAGTTATCGTATCAGTATTAATGAATCTTGAAAAGATGATGATGTATGGTTGAAGGTCAAGTTCCTGCAGGTCCAGGTCTACAGCTATCATAATGAAAAGACATAGTGTGCTGTTGTTTACAGGAGGGGTTCCTTATTAGCAAACATCTGGAATCAACAGGTGGCACGAGGGGGTGTCGCTGCACTAACCCATTTGGATGAAAGGGCCAGGAGGTCATGGGGAATAAAAAGTAGCCGTTAAAGTAGAGGGGCTGCTACAGGTGGAAAGCCTGGCCATGGGTGGAGTATGTGTCCTCAAGGGAGCTGGTGTGGTAGAGCTGCTGGTCCCGGTTCCTTGATTCTTGCTAGGTGCCATGGTCCAATGAAAAAGGTCTTTATCGATAAGGGAAAGATAAAAGCCGGGTGGTGAGAAAAGCTTCGTGGTATGTGAGAAGCAAACATGACGAAAATTATGGAGTGGGTTTTTCTTTGACCGTGTTTGTTACAGAGATGGAGTATGGGTAGTGATATGGAGCTTTCACTTTTTTCTTTTTAACTCATGTATTTATTGTTACTGTCAATAAACTTATATACAGCATGAGCTATTATGCAAACAAAACCTTAATTCCAAACAAACAAAGGCAAGAAATGAACGTCTCCTATTCTTCATCTTCCTATATTTTGGGTGAAAACCACTGGTGAGAAACTATACTGTAGCTCATACAAGATAAAAACTCTACCAAGTAACCGTACTCCATCACTTGAGGGCTGAGAGGAAAGAATACATCGCCAGAGTAAGCCAACTGTGATTACTATTGTAGTGGAGGAGCAGCTCAAGGGCTGTGTAGAGGGGAACAAGGCAAGTCACATTGCCTCTATTTTGATAATATCCACCACAACAATATTCTCCACAAGCTTATGAACTACTTCATGGCGTTGGGAGTGAGAGGGGTAGTTAGTGAAGTGGAACTCATGAGGGCTGTCACACTTGAAGCATCGCGGGTTCAAGTGAGTACAGGGACAGCTGTGGCGGTAGTAGGCAGCTGTAATGAACCCTTTCTAGATAGTTAGTTCTTGGCGACGAGGAACGATACTTATCTTTCTGTCCTCTTCTTTCTTTGTCTGACAATAGCTCTAGGCCTCTGCCTACGTTACTGATAGTACAAGACCTTGGTCTCCTATCGGGAATGCCTATTGTAAGCTTCCTCTAACTCGTCCTCACGAAGGAGTTTCCTTGGTGTAATAATATCGGTGCAAATAAAGATAAAGATAGTAAAGAGGTTTTATATTCGTTAAAGTAATAAGTAGGAAAAGTACTTAGAAGTCAATCTAATTGTATTTAAACTCGTACCGCCAACACTGGCATACGACGAGCCCCAGGGCTGGGCCCCCAGGTTGTCGCATCCCGGATACCACTAACTACGAACTAACTAAACCTCCAGCCCTACACCTCAAACATGCCCGCGCCATGCCCTAACACGAATACTAAGTACAAAAAACCATCCTGGGTAAACAAAATCTTCCTCAGCCCAGCCTGCCCACCAGCCAAGTTACCCGTACAAAATACAAAGATTCCACTACCGCCACCTAAATGTGACCCCGCGATAACCCCCTCCACAGTAGAAACCCTCCCGAATGCCCCCACTCAATGATCTTGGGACATCCCCACCAACCGCCAGGCACCCTCCCCCAATCCCAAACAAAAGAAACACCCAAAACCCAAGCGCGTAAATCCAACAGGAAAGCTGACTTACAGGGTGAGGGCTTCCTAGCCGAGGGGGTACGAACAATTGTAGAGAATCCGGGGTGCACCATACCGGCAGCGCAGTCCAAAAACCTCGATGGAAGCAGGCAGAACGAGAGAGTCCAAAAGCCGCCGGCACTTGACCGAACATACCCAAGTATTCCACTCATCCTCCAACTCCCCAGCCCACTGCGCAGGCAGCGAACCGGCGAAGGCGATGACCCTTCCGAGTCGGGAACATGTGGCACAGGTGAGGTCTGATCTTGCTTGACCCGGCACTTCTTGTTTCACTTCCTCTTCCCACCCCCAGGTGCAGGTCTAGCAACAGGAGTGGACGGGCCACCCTCATCACCACCCACCACCACAGGAGGGACGCCACTAGTGGCGCTTCCCCGACCAGCCACGTGCTCAGCCGCAGAGGACTCAGGCACCTGCCCCTCCAAAGGGGGTGATACCACTGTAGCTGATGTCACCACGCCAGGATCCACCCTACCCACACCAGGAGCAAGCGTCTCCTCAAATCCGGACCTATCAGGAACAGGACCACCCACACCACCATCTACAACTGTAGCTGCAGGGGGGGTAGGGATAACTGCTGGCGCAACATTCTCCTGAGGGAGCTCCTCCGCTTGACCCTGAGAACTTTCAGGGTCTAGCCAACCCCCCCCAACCGAGACCACCATAGTAACTGAAGCGATCAAAGGGACAGGCGAAGAGGGGATAACTGTAGGAGCTTCAGCGGCCAAAATCATGACCAAACCGTGAACAGTATCGCATTCGGAGGCCAAGGCAGCTGACAAGGTAGATATCTCCTTTTCAGCGCGATGAAATCACCGAGAAAGGACAGAGATGTGATGCCGAAGGCGAGCGACTAAGGCCTACAGGGCGAAGTTCTTCAAAACGGCACGAGACAAAACCACCGACCAACGTAAAGCAGACGTGGCAGAAGGGACAGAGGCTCGCTTAGTAATTGCGACCGCGAGGAGGCAACGTAAACGAACAAATGTAAAGATAGGTGGAAGGAAGAAAGAACTTCCAGCAATGGTAGGAGAGGGATTAACAACGATGCCCCCACAAGGTGATCGAAGTTAAAGACTTGAAGCCTATTGTGAGATAGAAATCAAGGGCTCTGATTGGACCGACACCTAACCTTCACCTTCCGACACGGGGTGAAAGAAGGAGGAAAAGTACTTGGAACAAAGCATGAAGAACCTATCTTCCGCGGCCGCATCGACCTCCTCATATAGTATTCTTCCCTCTCTTAGTCATGTGACCTAAAGTGGTCACATGCGCGAAACCAAATCATAACAAACTAGTCATGTGACCAAAGTGATCACATGCTCAAAACCCATGACCTCATACCGAGCTCATGTACAAAACTCATGAACCAATCATAACGCAATAAACACGATATATGACTCAATTGAGTCATATGTGCGAAACCCATAACCTCATAATAAGGTCATGTGTGAAACATAAATCATATGTGTAAAGCTTACCTGCAAGGCACACTTGCAAGGCATACTCGTCAGGCGCATGTTCCATGACTCATACTTGAGCCATGTGCGAAAGTATCACTAATCCCACACATAACAAATCATATAACCCAAATAGGTCATATGCGCAAAACAATAACATACCTGTGACTCATAACCATGTGTCATGTGAAAACCTTTTTTCATGCTAAGCTACATTCGTGACAGCAGCAGAAGGGCTGGCGTGATCGCCTGGGGGTGGAGAAGTGTGTACCACCTGTAAGCACATGGTGAGCTGCATTTATTGTTGTGGTGTCCACAGCAATGGCAGTTGGAGCACTGGGTATAGGAGTTGAAGGGTAGTTGCTGTTCTGATCTAAAGGTAGAGGAGAAGGAAGCTTATCTCTTGTCAACAAAGAGTGGTACCTTGGAACCAGTAATAAAGATGACAATGGTGGAGGCAGGTTTGTTGTTTCTTGAATCATGAGAAGTGAGCCATCTGGGTTGGTACGTGAGAGGAAGCCCAGAGTTGAAGGCAGTAGGTTCAGTCACAATGGTCACAAGTGGCTGTCAGGTGGGCAGACCATGCACAGCTAGTTATGTGACAGGCATGTCCAAGTAGGAAGAGGTGGTTAGTGGGATGAGGTAGATGAAGGCAGACACCTTGCTTTTCAGGGTCATAGTCTTAAAGTCTTCTCTGATAATGATGTGAATATTGTCACCTGTGAGAGAGACTGTTTGCACTAGGGTAGCTAGCTGAAAGAGCCTTATTGCTGCTATCGTAGAGCTGCATTGTTGTTGCAGGGAGTGGAAAACCATCCCTTGGATGATCAGTTTCCTTTCACTCATGATGATGCCCTCTTAGGTACTCAGGCTGAGGTAGGAGGTGATGGTTTGGCCACCGTGTTTGGCTTTAATTTTTGTGCCTTCCTCTTTCCCTTCCTAACCATTGTCAGCTAACTAGAGGTAGAAGCTGAGACCTGTGGAGGAGAAGAGGTGGGAGCTTTTAGGGTGGGGCAGTAGAGCTCCACTCTTGCTTAGCTAGCAGTGGAGCTGCTGCAGTATGCGCAATGGTTAGTGCACTTACTGATATTTGTGTTGAAAAGGGAATGTCTTTGTATTCTGCCAACTCATGAGTGGGGCTGTCAGCCAGCACCTTAAGAGAATCGACTTCTTCCCTATAGTCATCGTGAATGAGTTACAAATTGTTACACACAATGAGGAAGTATGGTTAGGTGTCTACTTCCCGAATGTTTATGTCTACCACCATCTTAAAGAGAAGATATTAGAAGTAGTTGGTGTCAGGAGGGGTTTCTTGTTTTTAGATATTAGGGATTATCAGATGGAACTAGGTAATGTCTCTACCCAGTTGCTGCACTCTGGAGGTGCCGGGAGGCCATGGGGATCCAAAGATAGTGGATAAGGTAGACAGGCCACTAACGGTAGCATGCCTGGTGATAGGTAGGATTTGTGTCCTCTGGAGAGAGGTGCTGGCACTGCAGCATGTCCCTCTTCCACACATATTACCAGGATGCATGATTGGATGAAAAGATCTTATTCTCTAAATGAGAAATAAAGGCGAGGGGGTGAGAAAAGGTTTTCAGCCAATGAGGATTAGTCTCAGTGAGCTTTTTTTCTTTTCTATTTTTTTTTCTATCTTTTGTTTATTGTTAAGGTACAAGAACTCGCATGCATCATGAGCTATGGAGTGAACAAAACCTTAATTCCAAACCAACAAATAATAGAAAACATTGGCTCCTAATCTTCCTCTTCTAGTATCTTGGGAGAAAATCCCCTTCAAGAAACTATGCTAGTACATACAAAAAGAAAATACTAAGCATAAGCACTCCATTACATGAGGGTGGAAAAAATCAAGAAACAAGTGTCGGAGTCAGCTAACTTTGGCTACTGTTATGGGGAACAGAGCAACCCAAGAGTTGCCTAAAAAAGGGAATGGGAGGGAATGGGAGGGAATGGCACAGGGCTTATGAGTTGACTATATCTACTATAATATTATCCTCCACAAACTCTGGAACTACTTCAGGGCATTGTGGGCATGTGGGGCAGGCAGGGCAGTGGGACTAATGAGGACTATCACAGTGGATACATCTCATGGTGGTGTGGGTACCGGGGTGGCCACCAAGGCACCAGGCAACAGTGGGGTGGGCATGGCCCCTAGGCTGTGGGGAAGTGTACATCACCTGTAAGCATGTGTTGAGATGCACTTGTTATTGCAGTGTCCAAAGCCATGGCATTTGGAACATTAAGTGTAGGGGTTGCAGCCTTGCTGGCTTTCAGTTCTGAATGTGCAGGTAAAGGTAGCTGGTCTCATATCAATACAGAGGAGAGCCTTGGGACCAGTAATGGAGATGATGATAGAGGAGGCAGGTTTATTGGGCCTTCTATCATCAGAGGTAAATCAGTGAGATTGGTGAGTGACAGCAATCCGCAAGTTAAAGATGCAATGTTCTGTTAGAATGGTTGAAGGTAAATGAGAGGTAAGTAGGCCATGCACAACAAGTGGAGTGACAGGTGTATCTAAGTGGACAGAGGTAGTACCTGGCATGAGGTTAATAAAGGCAGAGACCTTACTGTTTAGCATTATGGTTATGACAATATCAATTGTAGTGATATGGACATTGTCAGCGGTGAGAGAGAGTGTTTTGATCTCGGAGGCAGAAAGACCTTTGTTGATACTATTGCAAAGTTGCATTGTAGGTAGAGAGAAAGTTGCTCCATTTCCCATGATGATAACCATTTCATTTCCCTCAAGATAATGCCCTATTTCTGTCCTGCGGCTGTGGCTGGCTGTTATGGTTTGGCTACTGCCTTGGACCTTGGTTGAGATCCTTCCTCTTCCCCTTCCTGACCACAGTTACCAAAGTGGGGGCACCAACCAAGACAGGTGGAGGGGGAGAGGAGGGACCTGATTGAGGTGGAGGGGCCAAGGGAGACTCTGGATTGGCTAGCAGACGGGCTAGCTCAGTAGTCTTGCTTTTCAGTGTTGTCCTAGTTACTTGTTTTGAGAAAGCCATGTTCTTGTAAGCTTTCACTCCATCTGTAAGGCTGTTGACATGCTCCTGAAGCCCATCAACTGCTTTTCTGTAGTCATGTTATACCTGTTGCAGCATCCTGCAACAGATAATGAGGTATGGTTGAAAGTCTGGTTCCTGAAAGTCAAGATCTACCACCATCATGATGATAAGATCTTGGAAGCAGTTAGTGTCAGGAGGTGTTCCTTTGAGTAAATATCTGGAATCCAGGGGAGGGCTGGGGTGGTATCGCTAGACTTTGATCTTGAGTAAATTACCTGGGAGGTCATGCTGAGCCAAAGATGGTCGATAAAGTGGACTTGCCGCTGAATGTAGTGGGTCTAATTATGGGTGGGGTTTCAGTCCTCAGGCAAGGGGAGATGGCATTGCTGCCTGTCCATGTTCTAATTATCTTACCAGGGACCAAGGTGGAATCACAAACTTCATTGTCTCTAGGTGACAGATAATGGCTAGGTGGTGAGACAGGGTTTTCAACAAGAGAAAGCTAGTCTTGGCGAAAGATATAGTGGAATTTTTGCTTTGGCTGTGGTTGTGAAAGAGATGGAGCATGAGTAGTAATACCACGTAACTGGCAGTACATCAAGTCTAATTAAGTGTAGGTGAGTTCTTCTCTACTCTGGTAATCAACTACCTCTTGTGATGAGGATTTAATAAAACAAACCCTGTCATTTAATAATATTAAGTTCTATGGTTTTGTTTTCTCAACTCTAGTCATGATTTGATTTATCTTTATTGTTATTTTGCACTGAACACTACCATCTATTTACAACCTGGAGATCCATCTTCCCAGGTCGAGCCCCCACTACATTCTTTCCAGCAAGAGGCATGTCTTACAGGAAATTGTATGACTTACCAACACCGATAGCAGCTTGATTCTACCAAGCTATGTACTTTCATGATAATCTCAGTTCACCTAAGTTATTAATAGCTCAAGCTTGTAGTCTTCTGCCCCTAACAATACAGAACATATAAAGTACAAGCCTGACTACCATTCAAGTCAGAGCATGAAGATAATGTTCCAGACAAACATTTTCCCAAAGTATGATATTGTTTATATATATATTATAAGGAGCCTTCAATTATACTGTCAAATTCATTGCTCCCAATTGTAGGATGTGTGATTCTGTAATTTCCTTACAGTAGCTGATATCTAACTACCATGATGGTAGAAAAGACTTGGAAACTCTTGATTGTATAGTGTGTGAGTGCTGGTAATTCCACCAATGCTAACTCAGAACGGAGGTCCTAGTATTCAACGGTGACATGGTACTAATGTTGAGTAAATGTAAGAAACACCTTGTCTAAAGCTCGCAATATATTCACACTATTAGCATAAATTCAGAATTCTTCCTAATAGCTATTCGCTACTAAGTTGTTGAATGCATAAGCAACATCCTCTTCTTACATGAAGATCACCAGCTCCATGAATACGCATTCAGGCTTGATACCAACCTGACATCATTCCTGGCAGACTAGTATTGGAGAAAAAAATATCTGCATCACAATCAACAGAATACGGCAGCTCCCATAGCACACTACAAAACTATTAGTCATTAGGTAGAGAGCGGCCTCCACCAGCAATTTTGAGCCACTAGCAAGCATGAGCAAAAAGGTGTTCACAAAACACTGCTGTACAGAGTACCTTTTATGCAAAACTGATTACTGATACCACCTGTCTTGGACGAACAGAAATAGTTCATCTTAGATATCCTAGTACTAATGAGTACTAATGCTTCCAAGGATTGGATGCTAGTCAATTGGTCCTAAAGCCTACTCTTGAAGACCTCAACATAACAGATACCAATAAACCACAACTGAAGGAGGAGTTCCCAGTAGTTTAAGGAAGGTAAAGCTGTTCCACAACACAAGTATGGATTGCTAGTAACTCTGGAAACACACTGCTGATTTTGCACAGTTGACCTGAGTAGCACATGGGTGAACCTATCACTGTAGAGCCTCTAGTCCTATGACATTTATGTTCTCCATTTTTCTTGAATTTTCATTCCCTCTGGCTTCCCCGAATGCTCTAATATCTGGCATTGGGAGATCTAATGAGGCTGGTGCCCCAAGTACATTGCACCTTCGTAGCTAGTTGAAGTGGTTGTAGAATTTAAAGTCGAATTTGCTGACTAGTGCAGACAGTATGATGATTGTGTTGGCAAGGTGACAGATTCTGCAGTACATCCTGTTCAACAATTCACTTCCAAATACTGTTAGCTTCACTTGCTACCTGCTTGAAATATGAAATGTTGTAAGGAAGAGGAATACAGAAAGCAAAGATGTTGGACTAAATCTGAAGTTCATCAATTGGGTAAGTTGACCATGGAGTGCATACCACAACATAGAGTGCAGTACTAACTTGTAAAGATTCGTCAGAAGGACTCTAGTATATATTTATCGTGATTCTTCCTTGTTAACAATTACATAATAAAGCTATGTGAACAGTTGGATGATTGAATATCTATTGCATGTCAAGTAGAATATCTTCTGGACCAGAATAGATTTATCTGTAACCTGACAGGGTGTGAGGTTTGTTTCCACAGGGTAGCTCTGACCTCAGACTTCTAACATCCTGAGATTTGTGAACACAACAACTATTACATGCCAAAACAATCTTGCCTAATGTTTTACAATGATGCAAAAGAAGTCATGTCTACAAATATCTAGATATTATACTTAGCAACCACCACAGATTAATATTTAACATGGAGTAGAATCTCTGGTATCACATCTAATTACTCCAGATTCTGAAGGCGACATGTAGTAACTATATAGCAGGAAAGAGAATGTGCGTAATAATAGATGCTGAGTTTCTTGGACAAATTAATGGTAAAGTACGTTAATAACAGTCATCGTTAATGGCCACCTTTACACCAAAAATGCTGTTTCTCACAGCATCAGAACTCAGCTACTGATTTTGGAAGTAAGTCAATTCTTCATAAAATAGTGAACTGGGGTATTTTAAGCTAAGTATTTAAATTTTAAAGTGTATGGTACAATATTGATTGAGCTTTGGTGATGTGAAATTGTGATTCTGAGAACAGATATCGTTTTTATACGAGAGCCTCTACAAATTCTTGGCACCGGACTCCTGTTTTGGAATCATTCTCATCTATGTACAAGAGCTGCCTGCAGAACAGACACACTTGTTATAAAAATATGAATTTCAGAATTCCTAGGTCTTTTGCTATCAGTTGGTATATATTTTATTTTAATTGATTAATAAGTGGTGGTGTAAAGCGCAATTTCCATGACCATGAATTGTGACTATTTTTATTTGTTTTGCACACAAACGATGACCTTTGTTCAAGAACTATACCACGATTTGGTTAATGTGTGCAATATTCTCCAGTTCACTCCATGCCTGGAAATCAGGAATCTATCAGGAGTTGTCACAGGTAAGACTTGACAAATCATGTTACACATTATTAGCAACCAAGCTGCTACCTGGATACCAGATATGGAAGACTTGTTCACATGCTAGATACAAATGTGGGAAAAGGGTTGACACGACTTACAAGACAGAATTCTGCGCTATATTCACTGGACCTTATTTAATAACCTGCAGACTGTTCACCAGTTGAGCAAGAGTAGTGTGAAGGATATGACAACTATGGGAGGCTGTAAAGAATGATCCCCGTTGCCAGGAATGGGAAACTGGATGACAGTCTGCCCCACAACAGGCTAACCCTACCTCTATGACCTTGGAGTAGTAGTTTGAGGGGCAGAATTACTCACATGGAATAGACACCATGTTCCCATTCTGTAGCCTATTGTCAATTAGCCGCATGCTGAGATTTATTCCGTTAAATTATTTGAGTCAAGATAATTCAGATGAGCAGACATCTGGTCGTGGGACTGGCAGTAGGCTGAACCCATCTCTATCTGACGATATCTCACCTTTCTTAGAGAAGTCTGATGAAGGCCAGCCACCACAGATAGGGACGGCTGATTCTTGGCAGGACATCTAGGAGTAATGACCAGATGATGGTGACACCTTGGGGAATTAATAGTGAATGAGGACATGGAAGATAATTCTAGATTCAATTTGTGGAGCCATGACATAATGCGATAAGGTGCAATGGTAAGCGATAAGCTCATATGGAGACCTCAATACGGAATAAATGATGAAAAGCAGGTTTTATGAAGACATCACCACAATCAGAGTGTACTAGTACCCAAGTCATCACCTTCATGATGCACAGAAAGTTGGCATAAGCTGGAGATGGTATCAGGAATAACTTGTCAAATGTCTAACGCTATTCCAAGCCCATCCAGATACACTGTACTAGAAACCGGATAAGACTACAAGAGAGAGGCCAAACCATGATATGTCAAGTCTAGTGGGCCAAGGTCTAATATAATAGTAAGCTAGTCCATAGATTGTACAAAGAAACAAAAGATAGAAGTTGCACTTCAACCTCATGCGAGGATATGAAGAATCATATTCCACACAATAGGGAGAACTACGAGGATGATCAGTAGATTAGAATAGATTTCACAACAAGGTATAGCATGAGGGTTAGGTCAGATGGACTGGATGCATTATCAGATATTTTCAAGATGCAAGGCTGCAGGATCAGTCAAAAACCTGGAGAGCAGGGAGAGGGTCATACAATGTCCCAACACAAAGGCTATATGGATTCATGAGAAGACACCATCCAGATGCAGAATAATGTACAAGGTATACCAGGAGATAATATTAGCTCTAGGTCCCATTGTGGTCAACAGTTATTATTTCTGTATCCAGTGTTTCTGATGCAGGTGACATACAGGAGGACAGTAATCGCTAGTTCTGATGTGGTGATAACTTTCCTACAAATGTGTAAAGTACCTCCCACATTACTAGGACAGTTTTTGTTTCTTTCAGATAGTGAGATGTTACCTTCCACAGGATACCGTCTGCCACTGCCATTTTGTGATTATAGGCCGCCACGGTGTCTTCTGACTGCTATACACACCCCTCCTCGTTGATATACAGCTAGAACTGGATGCTAGCTACCCTTAATATATTCCTACTTATCAGCAATGGTCAGGAGCAGCCTCACTACTAACTCAGCACTTCTTGTTCCTCCTACTCACTATTACAAAAACTTGCAAACCATCATGCCACTTGCTTTCATTGGTTGGAACACGTTTACAATAGGGTGAATATACTAAATCCAGTCACATCAAAGCTACCTTGCCAGCTACAGCTCCTTGGACAGGCATGTAGTACAGACCAGGTGCCATCACAGTGTAGAGGCAGATAAAGATCTCTACTTTACAATATGGTCATCTCCAGTTGAAGCTGGATCCAGAGTATTCTACCACTGCAAAGTCCGCCTTGTCAGTAGGAACATTCCTCCCTGCAATCCTGTTTCATTAATCAAATAGTTGCATAACTATAGCCACTAGACAAAGGTGTTGTTGATGGTCAGATTAGTCAGCATACCTCGCCAAAGTGTAGAATACTTGACTGCATTTTTTTTATTTCTTTATGCAACTGTACCATCCATCTTCCATGATTCCAAACATTGCCAGTCCCGATTGCCTATGGGTGTAATTCTTGACAGCTGCACCTTGATCCTACCAATAATTCTAGTTTGATAGGCTTTTGCGACGCAATGGTTAATCAATTCGGAAAACAAAACTTTGCTACCCCTAAAAAGAAACCAACAAAGACTACATGAAAGGAAATGACTGCCAGAGAAAAGGGCATGATAATTGCCTTTTTCCATTGCTTGCGAAGCATATTCCTGGTTGCTAAAATTATGGGTCACTCAGGTCTACTTTGAATACTTTTTTGGCGTTTACATGTAAGCCCCTATCTTAGGAGCACCTTCCCAGGTCCGGTCGCGCCCCTGACTTCAGTCAGCCACAGCGAATAAGAATTATTCAGGCTGTTAGAGCTAATCACAAGTTGAACAAAAGTGGCTTTAGAGATCGCTATGCAGCTGCAGTCTCTCTAACAACTGGTAACTCCTCTGGAGGAGTGATAATTCAGCATCCCATTGCTAATATTAATTGTTTAGTTGATTGTGTACTTGGAAAGGCCAATTTGAAAAAATGGATAGCAAATTCAAGGCCTAAGCTCAGGCCTGATCACTTTAATAAGAGACTCAAATAGGCTATGGCTCATAGAGATTGAAGTGCTGAGGATTTTGAAGGAGTCATATGGAGTGATAAATGCAGTGTGGAGAAGTCAAAAGATCGTAGACAAATTTGGGTATTTCAGGAGCTAGAAGAGAAATGGCTTACTGAGTGTGCTTTCTCTAAGGAGAAGAATACGGGAGTATCACCTATGGTATGGAGATGCTTCTATGGTAACAATATAGGCCCTCCTGTTCCTATTACCATAATAATAAACAAAAACAGGTATATTAACTACTGCAAAGGTGTCTTATTCCTGTTATTCATCAAATGCTTGCTTCTGATATTTATGATTTCCTTTTTCAAAAAGACAATTCTCTTGTGCACAAGGCTTATAATGTAAGGAATTAGCTGGAGGATATCAATATTGATATTATGGAGCACCCTCCTTATTCCCCAAATTTCAATACTATGGGGAATGCATGGGTAGAGCTTACAAAGTGTCTGCATCAGCAGTATCTTAGGGAGTTGTGTCCGTCCTCAGTCTCGAGTGCAGATATGTGGCTATATCACGATCCCCGGGCGTTATCGATACACTCGCCGCTCTCCCGGTTACTTACACCCCCTGAGCAGTTAGTCTTTGCTAAGGTTTTTCG
>NW_003298881.1:92910-134311 GCF_000151645.1 Tuber melanosporum | reverse complement strand
TGGCAGCATTTCTTGAAGCATGAGGGGTAGTATACCAAGTATTCAATTTTATCGTAGGGGGAGAATTTTATTTTTTATTTTTATCTTATAGAATTATTGGACTTGGAGGAGTGGTTGTCAATGATCAACCTGGCTACTCGTAGCTGCCAGAAGTCGCTTGTGGATGCGTAGTAGTAACTGTAACTGTGAAGTGACAATGCCATCATTTTTACATTACTTCTACAGTCTAATAATTTGCACTTAGCTACCTACCATTACCTATTGACCATTCTTCTCCCAGGGAAGTGACAACGCCATGATTGATACCTTGCCGCATACACATATAGTACCCTTTGGCGCAATTGAATGTGTCTTACATCATGAACACCTTTCTCTAGTGGATGTATATAGGACTTATCATAAATGGTTTCCTATCCCACATACCAACATACCAGGGTCCACTTACCTCTTCTGTATGCATAAGATACCTTGTATTGTTCCTTTCTTCCACTTTCAAATTGATAGTATTCCTTGGCCTCCTGAGCATGTTATTATTTCTTTACTTGCCTCCGCAGTCCATCTTTACTGTACTGTGATTGATGTTGATCAGTATATAGGAGGCCATGGTTTCATTAGTTTGTTTCTTGGAAATTGAGGTTTTGTTTATACCATAGCTCATACTGTGTACAAGTTCTTGCACTTTTACCATGATATAAGTACATTATATAAAAGAGGAAAGAAAAAAAAAACCAAACAAAATAATTTCCCCTGGTGATCATTGATTGTCTTTGCTATACCTCGAGTGATTGAAATTTATTTTGTATGTAGAAAGACCTCAATATGATGACCATTTTCACAACTATTAGTGCCTGCTCCCTCCCCCAAGAGGTGGCCTAGGCCATCACCTTCCATACTGCTATCCCTTAGGAATGTGGCTCTTATCTTCTTTCTGGATGCCAACCTACTGGAGACCTCCATCCCCTTCCTCCAACATCTTGTAGTATTGGTATTGGTTTCTATCGCTCAGTTGTACTATGTACAAAGAGGATTAACCCAATCATGTTTTTGTATTTACTCAATAACGCAAGGTGGGGGAAGTTGTTAGTAGTATGCAATTTGAATCGATTTTTCTCCACCTCCTAATTGAATTAGTTTGCTGTCTGCAACATATTACTGTCAATTTTGGCATGCTCCCCCATCCTTCTCTCCACTGCTGGTGTTATCCTATCCACTAAGTGACATTATCTCTTACATATCAGGACACTACTTAAGAGATGTAGAAATACCTCTCAAGGCAATCTAGGCTCAAGGAGGTAACGTAGTTCACTTAAAACATATTTCCAATAGTTGTTCAGCAGTTCAGTCTACCCCTCATCTCCTCTTTCCTAATTTTCAATCATCTGGAACCAGACTACCATCCTCCTCTACTGTTCCAGCTGGCACCAATCCAACTATCAAATAGCTGATAGCAATACAGGGGATCCAAGTTTTTGTGTGGAAGGAAATAGGTATTCTGGTGTAATGTGTGACAGTGACCCTGATAATAGGTAGTGTCTGCTTATATATACTTTCTCTTTGCCTGATATGCACTGATTGCTAAACCCTTTTATGATGGATGACTACTACTACTTTCAGACCTATCATCGCATATCATACACACTGTGACCAAATACATTCTCCTATATCCTAGTACCATATCTATCTTGCTCACTGCCTCTGAACTGGTACTACAAATTGTCCACACATTTGAAGGAATCTCTAATACTTAGTAACACTAAATGCCTCTCTTAAACCATCTGCTCCCATCTCCTGTGTACGCACATGCTCTTTTATGATCTTTCCCTATTCTGCACTTATGGTGATCTATTATAATATGGCTACTATTATGCGAAAAATTTACCAATCTCTCAACACAATAAATATACTTCACTTCATATCAAACTTCTTCAACATCTAGAGCACCCTCTGATAGTCTTAAAAAATATTAATCAAAGAAATTGAGCCCAGAGTACAGTTTTAAAGTGAATATTTCAAAAAATCTGTTTCTTTTTTTATTACATAGAAAAATAGCAAAGATAAGAATCTATCAGGAAACTATTTCTGATTTTATTTTAGGAGAAGAATTCATTGTTATTGAATATTTTTGAATTTTTATTTTTATTTCTTGATTGCAACTACAATGATAAATCAGGAGTATGAATAATATGTACAACAGGAGATATTAGACAATTTGATTACCAACTCTTTTTTGTAAATTGTTAACATAATAAAGCAGAACTTCTGAATCAGAGCTTGAATTAAAGAGTATTCTTTACTTTGAGTGCATGTAGTATAAGCAATATCACTACATTTGTTCTGAACTGATGGAACACAACTCTCTTCCTAAAGAGGATTCTTCTTTTTGTACTAGTTATATTGCTAATATGGATAACAGTAATCATGAATTCCTTGGGGAGTCAGAAGAGCTAGAGACTGATACAGAGTAAGAATTTATGAAAACCAATTTTAGTTTACACTGAGGTAAAACAAAGAATATTCTCATTAGTTATAAAGTAAATTAGAGTCAACTTGCATAGATTTTGGTGATTTTCATGAACCTATTGGACAATTTCTAAAGTCATGTTCTTGTCTCTCAAAGCTGTACTTTAAAAGCTAGTACTGAGCTGTAGAAACAATGGCTTAGATTTCATGATACAATTGACACAAAGAAGAAAGAGCTGATAATAATATACCTTTTATCGTCTCAATTACTAGTAAGTGGTAATATTTTGTAATTACAATGTAAAGTATAAAGCTAAGATTTGTAGTAAAAGAAGTTTAAACAACAAAGAAGTAAAATACAGCTGGCCATTTGTTAGCAATATTCATTGGCAGGTCTTTTGTAAGTTCTGGGATATCGATAGAAAAACAATTACAGCAATCTTGAATCATAATCGTACTCTTTGCATGCCATCACTAAAGTCCATCGTAATCAAGGGAAAAGGTCACACAATCTTGTAGCACAGGCTGTAGTACTGGGTTGGGAAGAATATCTAATGAGAATTAAGACGGACAAAGGTGACTCTATTGCAACCAGTGTATTTAAAAGATGTTTGAAAAATAGTAAGGTTGTAAAGTAAATGGAGTTAAAACTTAGCACATTACTCCCCTCATATCTGTTATATCAAGTACTGTAAGATTGGTATCTTAAAGGGATTAAGCATCAAAATCTGCAGCAGATTCCTTCATTTGAGTACTTTTACAAGTATTGGAAAACCCATGAGGTTTTCTACTTTATCAAGGTCTGCAAAGTCTCTAAAAATACCGGTAATAAATGTGCAATACTTAAAACTAACACTAAGCTCAAATAAAGTATCTAACTAGAAAAGATATCTGATGGGAATGCATAGTCTGAGGGGAGTGATAGTTTGCATATCAGTGAAGCTCATTACCTAGAGCAGTTAGAAATGCATGGCCAAGAGTACAGGGCTTACAGAAGTCAGTATGAAAATGACATCAAGATGGCAAAGAAAGATCAAGCCCAGGTTACTCATTATTCCTTTGACTTTTACCAGGTATTAGAAATTCCAAGTATTCCTCAAAAGTCATCAGAGTGATACTATTAGTCACCTTTCAAGTTATATGTCTTAGGAATTGTCAATGAAGACACTAAACAATATTAACATTCAATACATACAGGGACAGCAAGGAAAAGGGGCTAATCAAGTTGTATTACTATTGCATCTGTTTTTAACATTGATTCAGAATGTGAAGTGTTAGATACAGCTATGAGCAGATAACTGTAGAGGGTAAAACATGAACAAAATCATGTTATGGTATGTTTACTGATTAGTTTTAAGCAATAATCTGAACTCTATTATACTTGGATTTCAAATTAAGGGTCATATACGTAATAGTATTGACAGAGGATTTGGAACTGTAAAGCAAAAGGCCAATAGAGGTAGGAGGTAGGGATTCCTGAGCATTACACCTTGCTAGTTGACTCTGCAGATAAGGCTAGAAAAATTAACGCAGTAAGGATTTTTGAAGCAATGCCAGCAAGCAAGGTTTGCAATTTGTATCAGGCTTTATCTCAATCTTTCACACTCTTGAAGAGTATATAGAGCTTGCAATTATTCCAATTTACGAAAGCAGCTCCACGGGTAGTTGAAGCATATAAACCTCCTGATTCACTATCGGTCATATTTAAGCTTTTTAAAAAGGACTTCTCTCTGGACTCATTTCTAACTATTTTACCACAAGCTATTCCTCATATAGGTTTGAATGAGGAGAAGCAACATGATCTCTAGCATAAGTACTTAAAATACATCCCTTCTGAAAACCAATCTTAGTCGCTTTATTCAAAGTCAACAGCAACTGGAATCTCAACAGTTAGGGAAAAAAGAAGCTTAGGTGAGTAATATGCAAAGAAGTCTAAAACACAGTAAGCTGATACAACATCAGATAGTGGAAACATTGGAGAAAGCAGTACTAGTAAGTAAGTTTACATCCTAAGAGCTGTACTTTATACTATGCAATTAGGGAAATTATTTACTAATTAAAAATCTGTTATACAGGAAGCTAGTAGAGAATACTAGATATACCAAGATACACATCACAAGCCTGGCACAAGTAGACTAAAGCCTACAATATCAGATAGTGGATCAATGAAGTGACATAGTGGAGGATGCCCTCCAGGCTCTATGAATAAGAAGATGAAAGGTAATTGAGACTTATCACCTAGAGGGATACTAAGTGTATTACTTGTCTACAATGAATTTATCATAGGTCTGTATTACCTTAAATTCTAAGTTTTTTGAACCTAGGTTAAGAGAAATTCAACCATTAGTTGTGTTATTGCTATAAAATTTAGAGATTAAATCGTTTTTCTTGATTTGCCTTAAGATTCACTTGGTTGCTATACACACTTTAAAGTTCAATAACTCAACTCTATTTAAAATGCAATGGTACATTTTTCGCATCACAATACTCATATTATCCAATGCTAACATGTTCTTTTTTAACAATTTCCAAACCATGTGACGATACTGTGATACTTTCTCTACCTCTCCATGAGTTTGCTGTCAATTCAGTCTCTGCTGGTGATGGTTTATCCCCTCTGGTATGGGGCTTGAAACAGCATTCCATACTAACTTACTGTAACTAATAATATCCGTGATCAAGCTTTACTTTGCCTGAACTATGCTTCTCCAATCTTGATAATTCATCCTCCATTGTCGGACTCGTGATGTGTGCCTCTTTACCAGTACCAGTAACTCAATTTGAGTGGAATATAACAGTAACTATATTTACTCCATACAGCGTGTGAATCAACTTCTGCAGTCTAGCGATCCGGCATATCTGGGGGCTGCGAGGGGTTTTGAATGCTGCACTTGTGGAATCTTCTGCTCTCATATCCAGGTAGAGTCCAAGCTTGAGTAGGGAAGATACCTATCTTCACATGTGGTGTCATCCTCTGCTATGGAGTATGAGTACTGCTCTCTGCAAGTATTTTCTGGCATCTCACTTTTTATATATTTTTTCTATTATTGACATTCATATCTGCAGTTTTGCTTTTGTTGCTATTTGTTATTATATAACATGCTGGAGAGGTGAAACTAGTAGGCATGGCTTTATCTTCCTTGGCCTGATCAGCAAGTGCCCACACTGTGGTCTTCAAATATGGGACCTCCTGTAATTCTGTAGGTCTCTAAAAATGCAAGCTTTAGTTGGTTAAGGTCTTTCAAAAATATGCTACCTTTGGTATCTGCAATAACGAAAATACATATTTGGTACAACATGTATTATGCTTGGATGCAAATGACATTGCTTCAATACCTGGTGTGTACTAAGCATCCAGATGTTCATTGTAACTACAAGTAACATCCGGGCAACCTGAGATTACCTAACCAGACTCTGCTGTATCTTGACCCAATCTTATAACTGATCCAGATCTTGATACATCAGCAACACAGCTCCCTGCATCAGATAGGCCAGCAATAGATCCTGCCACACGTTTGCAGACAGTCTTGTATCCCGATACAAGATAGTATACAGTCTGAATCAAAACACCAAGTGTTATACCAGCTATCAGTATATTCACAGGGCATGAGGACTAAATCTAACAATATTTACAGAAGTAGGAGAAATGAGCACTAAATTCTCATTTAGTTTCTTGAAGAATTAGGGAGAGAAAATGGCCTACCAGTAGAATGAAAAAGTGAGTGATAGTTGTAACTATATGAGCAGGTGAAGATTGGAGTGATTAGTTAAGTGGTTCTAAAACTGAACGGTATTTAACATTGGCCACTGGACAGCCACACAACATCATGGTCAGAAGATCAACAACATGTTTGTCAACTGTTGTTGCTCATCAATACCCAAACCATCAAAAGTAAATAATTTTGGATAACATCCAACCCAATTTCAGCTATCTATTGTATCAAAGAATCTCTGCCTATTGTGGGTCTTGGAGGAGTTATAGTCTATTTTATGTCCTGGTGAAGTACAGAATTTGATGCCAGATTCTGCTAGTGTCCTTTAGATGTAACATCTGATGCTAAAAAGCCTGGAACTCCTTGACACCAGCATTCCAACTGTGTAAAGAATGTCTACTCCCCAGAAATATTGGTGCAGCTATAACCTGTTTTGGAAGTAGTATTTACATTAGTGAAGTGCAGACTTTCATACCACATTCACAGGGAGTCCTTGCTACATGACATCAGATACTGTACAGCCTAGATTGCCTTGATGCCAGCTATCTACTAGTGTAAAGAACCTCTACATTCCAGCAAGAATAGTAGAGGTACAGTATGTTTTGGAAGTAGTGTTTACTTTGGTGAAGAGCTGATGTTGAAGCCAGATACTGCTGGCCTGCTTTGGATGCGACATCCTATACTTGAGAGCAAGAATCCCCTTAATGCCAGCTCTCTCCCAGCATAAATAAGGTCTACCTACCAGAAATATTGGTGTAGTTACACCTTATTTTGAAAGTAGTGTTTACTTTAGTGAAGTGCTGCCTTTCATAACAGATTCTATAGGCATCCATGAGATGCAACATCTGATATTACACAGCATAGATTCCCTTGTTACTAGATTTCCCATAGTGCAAAGAATGTCTCCGTGCCAGTAATATTGGTGGTATTACAGCTGGCTTTGTAATCAATGATTACTTTGGTGAAGTGCGAATTTTGAAGCGAGTTTCTGCAGGTGTCCGTTGGATGTGATCTCAGATACTGTATGGACTATATTGCCTCGATGCCAGCTTTCTATTAGCGTACAGAACATCTTCCTGCCAGCCATATTAGTGTAGTTACAGCTTGTTAATTCAAAGAGCATGTTCAAAACCAGCAGCCACTTCTGGTAGGGGATTACAATATATCTTAGTTCTTTAATGCAAGATTCAATTAAATATACAACTCCCATTCTTACCTTATTCCCTTATCTGTAAAGAGGGTCAGCTTGGGTTATTTTCTACAGCTTGATGATGTAGAGATGTGTCTAGCTACATCCAGAGAAAGTTGTACTGTGATTGATTGTGTGCAGAGGATATAGTACAGCCATCTGGTTTTACCTGGAGGATATAGTATGCAAACTGGTTCCACTATGTGAGTTCTGTGACATCACTATTGTGCTCTGACTTGGCAAAGATCGGACATCATGTCCTGATTCGCTATTAACATTCTGTGCTCTCTGTACATCCAATGCTACGAATACTCTAGGTGCAGGCCCAAATGTTTGCTGCTTTCTGGGTCATTGTCCTGATTGTTCTAGTTGTTTACTTCCTCCCCATGTGCACCTAGAGCACTGTAAATTCCAAGCCTTGGTATATCAGGGCCTGTATCCTCCTTGTCCTTTCATTCACATGCAAATGCTCTTAAGACCCCGTAAAATGCAACCATTGATTGATAGTAGACCTAATCCTCTCCCTTGACTTGTTTTCTTTCACTTCCACCTCGTTCCACCACTGTTGAGCCACTCTATAAGCTCCCTTGCCTGATGTCCTGCATCTTATTGTATAATGCCTGGTCCCAGCATCAAGTTTACTGAAATCAAATCCTACATTACAGTACACTACTTCAGCCGTGGACTTTTGCTTGATTTTCATCAACTGTGCAGCAACTGAATTAAAGCATTGCTTGTCAGTGGAATTCATTTTCAGCAACTTCTAAGTGTGTTACTGAATCTCTTTTTGTATACCTTTCAGATGATTTTCTTGATTATATAATCTGCTTAGTTGTTGTCCAAGGAGCTGTCAGTGGGAGACTATTGAAGAGGAAAAACAAATATTGCTTGTCATCAAGAGTAGTACCACAATGTTTAAGCCAGGCAATAAGGGTGTACAACTCGATTGCAACCTTTTGTACACCACTACACTCTGCCAGCTTTAGTGCAAGAAGCTGCTGGAAAGGATAATTCTCATCAACCTGTAAAACTTTCATGAAATCAGGTTCTACAGTATTCTGGAGAATGGTGGGATTGTTATCTTGATCTAATAAATAGTGGGGGATAATTTTATCAGAAATAACTGGTTGAATGCAGGCACTAACCTTTAGCATTTGGTTCTTATATTCATTGCATTTGTTCCAAGTTGTGCTGTCCAAGCCACTTAAATTCCACTTTAAAGTTTGCTGATCTTCATTCCTAGTCAACCTCTAGAATCCTTAATAGTACAACTGATCCTTGATTCTCATTGACCAAAGGGAATAATTTCTTCCATTTAGCTTCTAATAGGACAGATGAAGTGGGGTTGATTCTGAGCACAGGAGGAACTTGTTCATGTGATAATAATTTGCTATGGCTAGCAACCTCTCAGAACCTGATAGTGATACATATAATCAAGGTTCAGATGTAAAAAGAAAAAGGTATTCTTGTGTATTGCATGACAATCACTATCCTAATGGGTACTTTTTCTTTATATAGAATTATTCTCTACTTGATATACACTGATTGCTGAGTCCAAATAAGAGGGGTGACAGCTGCTACTTTCAGCCTTATCATTACATATCATGCACACAATGACCAAATACATTCTCCTATATCCTAGTACAATATCTATCTCCATCAATATCATCTTTTCCTCTTCACTAGCACTTTACAGCTTGCTTGCATACCACTGCATCAGTAAAAATAATGACCTGGGTCCCAGGCGTCCTGTGTGTCTGCCACATGGGAGGTGCAAAATGTGAACTACGAATCAGGATGCGACATCGCTTGTACTTCTGTCCTGACTTTTCGTCTGTCCCAACCCGCTTCCTGAAGATGTAGTGACATGGACCTGTACTTTCTCTGCAATACAACAATGCCCTATACTCTGGCATCTGCATCCAGACAATCCCGGGGCCTCTGGGATTGCATCCAGTCGACGTCAGACTCTGCTTGCCTATGTAGGGATGACGTCAGATTGAGCTCCCTGCATTAGGACAATGGGGTTACACCCGGGTTTCATCCGAACTACATCCCCAGCTTGACAGTTCTAACATCATATTATTTGCCTTCCATTCAAAGCTCTGCACCACACCGCCCTTCTGTACCATCTAGATACTATGATCTTCCCCTTCTAGGCCCAGAATCTTGCTCCCTACAACTCACCTCACCAGGACATTGGCCTTGCTCCAGCATTCTCATCCTGTTCGTACTATCAGTCATCTGGACATCCTCTAGATACCTTCTGCGTGTGCCAGATTCTTGCTGACATGCTTTCAGCTCTGTTGCCTTTCCTGTAATCCTCCCACATTTCTTCAGATATTTTTATGTATTACATCGTGATTGCGCTCAATTCTACTAGTACAGTTGAATATTGCACTCAAATTTCCCTTTCATACATGCCTCCATTCATCTACTATTTGCTCTTCACTGTCAATGCCGCATATCACCACAGCCGGAAAAATAAATCTACTAAAAGTGATATTTACACATCCGTAATCACCATTAACTACCCAGTGTAAATCTAACTGGGCTTCTGATTATTAACATCGGGCTGCCAATTACCAAATCCGGCCAGTGGTGCTTGGCATGCCTCAGATTCTTTGAGGCGGAGTAAGAGGTGACAAGGCGCAGAAGCACGCTTCTGGCTTCCGGTCATTGATCTTAAACTCCCCTCTGGTGAATATCCAGGACTGGGTGGATCAGGGACCAGAAGCCCCAGCGCCCAGGCAATCGACATCTGGCTACAATCAAATAACATGTCACTTTCTTGTGACTGTACTGGACTTTCGCAGAGCTCCTCCAGGGCAAAGTGGTCAAGCCTGGTCTGATATGGCACTGACAGTGAGGGCATTTAGTCACTTATTTGACCCATGAGCTCGGCGTCAAGAGTGCCCTAGACATTGTGATACCCCTCACAGTGGTCTTGCTGCACACGGTGCATCAGGTCAACCATCTACTCGATTGTCCGCTTTGTGTATTTGACAATTGTGTCCAGCACCCCAGATGGGCACTTTCCCCCTGTTTTATTCTACCGTGCAAAAAGGTCGTTGGTGTCTGGTGACAACCTAGTGCCTTGGTCGCGAATCATATGTTACGAGAGTGCTTGAATCTTACCTCCAACTGCCTCGGGCTTGAAGTCCCTTGGCTCCTGATAGATTACAGATTTCCTTGTACACACAGCATGACAGATTATGGCACACGTCAAACAGATCATAGTGCCATTAATCCGTCTAAGAAACTTGGGATCACCAATCCATCACATTTTGTTTGCTGCCAAATACTTGCCGTAAATTTGCCTGCAGAATCTGTGGCACAGTGAAGGGCACTGTCAGGTAATGTGTCACGGTCATTCATGATCAGTAGTGCTCACTATGTGGTTGTAACTATCTGTAAACGAACCTCATACCCTTTTGAGTCATACAAAATGTATCTTGTTCCAGCAGATAATCTACTCTACGCGCCATCACTGCCAGATCCTTCCAGAGTTCTTATACCTTGACAATGTGATTCTTCAAATATTATACGAAGTGATATCGCACCCCTGAGTACTTTTGGCCTATCTTCGTTTGTTCATTGTGCATACTGCTTACCATCAAGTCAGGCCGAGAGAACTTACCTTATATAAGGACAGCTCCGACTGTCCAACATCTTCTGTATGTCCCAGCCCTGCCACTGCATCCTGCCAGACTTCGAGCACCTCAGCTGCCAATGCAACAGCATCCAGGATTGGGTCATCGAACTGTGTGTACCCCAGAATAAGTGACTTTGCAAAACTTAATATAGCCCCTGCTGACCCTCTTACTAGGTGGTGCCGTGACCTACTTGATAAAAAGTCGTCCTACAGCCGCATGTTAGGGCAACTGGCAGGACTAGAACTCCTGACATCAGACGTAAGATCACTCGAGCCACCCATTGGTGATGAGAATTGTGGAATGCTTGATGATGGAAATGTAGTAGGCCTGTAGGGCCTGCTGCGAAATATTCGCCCAAGAGGCCCTGGGGTCCACTTCCAAGGGTTGACCTGTTGTGGTCCCGAGATGGTGGGAATCTGGACTGTCGGGGTACAATCATTATGCTGTCTATGAGGTGCTTGAGACTTATCACGTCCTCAGGGCCCAGAGCTGTCACAAATACTGATATCTTCGGGATCAGATGTGGTGTCTGATGCTGTTTTATCTGATCCCCTCAGGTTTTCATATTAATCACTACTATCCTTGCTAAGATAAATCATTTCCAGAGCTCTGTGTCCTGAATGTTCTATCTCTAGTTCTGCATACACCATGGTCTGCATGGCGGTGTTCTGCGGGCTTTTGGGCTGTCTACCTAGTTAGGTCATTGCAATTGGTAGAGGAGATGTGGTTCAATGTCACGACTGGTGGTTTGATAGTGAGCTGATGGAGCTGTCATAGTCATTCAGTTGTGTTGCTGATATCGACTTTCCCCATCCCATTCTGTCTCAACTGACATCGCGTCTATGTCCATTCTTATTTTCCACCCGGGGAATTGGCTGGCTGCGTGTCTTGTTTTGATGTTGTTTATGCATCCTATAACTGGTTATTGAATGTCAGGTAAGTGAGTATTCAACATGCAAACTGTAAGAATCTCGAGTCTGCTATAAGGTAGATGTGGAGTTTATCTAGTTTGCTGGCATTGAATACCATGCATTGGATCATATACACTTGGCCTTCGGCGCGGGGTTAGGGGAGGTGTAATTACCGACAACCACTGGGCATTGAACTAGCTTGTAAAATGACCACTCATGAGTGTTCAACATTATCTTTGTGATCAAGACATTCCGGCTTATCGCAGGTATAGGATTAAAGCATTAAAGCGTTAGGAGTAGTGATAATCTCGCCCCAGCGAAACGCTTAGTACAATCTGTGCCTCAATGATATCTTGTTCTTTCTGAATATTCAATTTGAACTTTGAGTTCATGATCAATACCTGAGGCTCTCAAACATTGGGAGGTTCAAGACTCGCACACTGGTAGAGTAGGGGAAATGTAGGGGTAACCAAGGTAGAAGGATTGGCAAGATAAAGCTACAAACAGAGTCGGTTAGCGAAACTATTTCTTACAAAACACCCACCACACCTACAAAGGGTTAGAGATATTTAACCTCATCTCCACACATCTAAAAGGTGTATTCATTTAACCACACTAAGCCAAGAACTGGGATGGCCACCCAACACCAGGTCAGTACTGGACTCAGAATGCGAGATGTACCGAATTCATCCACACAATATGCTATCGATATTCGCCTATATTCTGAGGAGGCCAATCACCGTGGCCAGTACCACTTTCACACTACGTCCAGCCAGTAAGTAATACCTGAGGTGGATCCAAGGGGGTCAAATTGTATCATTGCTATCACGATTAATCGGCAACTGAGAAATGCACCCCTGTGTGAATATGACCCATAGTCATAGAAATTCTAAAGGCAAAACAACTAGAAGGAACCCGAAAAAGCAAAGTAAAGAACAGGAACCCGAAAAAGCAAAGCAAAGAAAAGGAACCCAAGAAAGCAAACCAAAAAAAAAGAAACAGAGGAAAACACTGCAAATCCAGCATCACCCTCTAGCAGTGGAATATCTGGTGGGGCACCAGGGTGTTGGTGTTTGGTTAGCCACACAGAGCGAGAATCAGGAGAGCCAGTCACCAGTGAATCTCTGGGTACTGGCGAGGTGATGGCACCTGGCCGACCGGTCGCAACTGCACAAGTCGGGACAGGAGCCAGAGTAGTACCAGGAGTGGGCGGTGCTGGGCTGTTGGTCCTAGTCACTGAAGTTGGAGGAGACACAAGAGTAGGATGGGGGTTAGGGAGAGCATGCAGAGCGGTCAGAGCCATAGAGGTCAAGGGGGAAGGCAGGGTATGAAAGGTGGTAGCAGGATGGGGGGGTAGGCACTGGCATAATCATGGGCCAAATTGATGGCAGGGTAGGAGTTGCTCCTTCAGCACTAGTCTCAGAAAAAAGCACGGAAGAGATGTCAGTTGCCCCGTCTTACCCTTGAGAGGGTCAGCCCTACGGTCCGGAGGTTTAGATGTACTACGCCATCAATGGGTTCTCTCAGACAAGCTCAGTCATAGATCAGAGCTTCTCCTGTTCAGATAGTGGGGAAGGCCACACATCTTAGTTGGTGGGTGGGTGTTATGTCGATTGGCCATGGGTGAACAGGACTTTATCGTATGTAGGTTATTAGATATAGAAAATAACAAACATATAAGTTGAAAGTTTCTGAAGGTTAGGAATTACATCGTCAATCACCATTGCTGCTGTGCGCCGAGAGTCTGGATGGGGGGTGCGACGGGGTCTTGAGGGGCTGGAGGTAAACAGGTCTTCATCCTCCGTATGTTATTACCTACAGGTAATGCTTCTGGATGTAAATGTTTAGAAACCTATTGCCTTAACAACAATTTGTGGCGCGCACCGGCACCGCGGAGAATGTAGCTCCACCACCACCTCCTGCTCCTGCTCCTGCTCCTTGTCCTTCTCTTCCTGGTCCTCCAGGTCCTCCTGGTCCTACTCCTCCTCCTCCGACTCAGTGGTCACCCCGCTATCTCCTGCTTGCCAATGGCAATCCCCGACCTTGCTGTCGATAAACGGAGATTCACTGTTGGCAGGCTCTGAAGTCAGAGCCCTGGCGCCCCACTGACGCCTCTCCAGCACTATAAGGTCCAATGGATTTTAGCCACTATTGGCGAGGATCCATACCCGAATTTCATCATCTTTAGATAAAATGATGAGCTCTGCTAGATGGAGAGGCTGCGCAGGCCGACGATGAAGCGATTGTGCACCCTAGCCAGTCAAGCGGCTGGCCTCCTCCACTCGTTGGCCTTTGACTACTCCTAGCACATATTTCAAGTTCAGTAATACCAGCACCCCTCAGGAAATTCGCTGGTCAGAGTGGGCGGCTCACCAGGATTAGCCAAGGAACACGTGACGTCCGTGATGGTCCCCAGTCCGCCAAACAAGATGTATCCGTATTGCATGTGGGAAATATAGGACGACCAATCAGGTTGATCTACCAATAAAATAAGTCAGTACGAATATAGCTGAACATAGAGGAATCGGAGTACTTACTCACAGTTCCCAGGACCTCCGCCAGTGTGGCTCGCTCTGTGAGATGACAATCATTCCTCTTCTGAAGTTTCCTGGCCATGTCGCTGACTAAGATGCTAAGGTGATGTTTGACCTTCCGGACATCGTCGGCCCAGTAATGGTGTTTCACCAGCTTAATCCAGGCTATGACGGGCACAACAGTGTCCGCTACAATTAGGACAGACTCCAATTAGGAGTTGGTCTGGTGGTGGGGGTCCAACAATGGTACTCTCTTGTAGCCTCTGAGGCCCTTGTACCAGCTCCAGTAAGGAGTGGTGGTGGCGAGAGAATTTTCAAAACTACATAAGCTTTTGGTATACACCATGATGTCGTAGAGCTCGGTATTTGAAGTAGCACAATTAGTTAACCTGATTCCTGCAAATGCATGTAGCTTACTATTTTCACTTACTTGAAGTCTGCCACCGCCGGCTTAAAGGGCTGCCTCTCCTCTGCCTCTTGGCTCAGATCATTGTTCACAAAAGGTTAGCTCCATGTCAGGACCCTTTTGATAAGACGCAGGGGTAATTGCTTACTTGCTCAGCAAAGCTAGTCTGTGACTGGCACCAGATGGCCAAGTTTCACACTTGCCTCTCCTTGTGTCGCTTTTGTGAGGCAGGGCGGCAGGGCATTTATATTAAAGGAGATATGTTAATAATTCTAAGTGTCAGTAGTCAATTATTGGATAGAGCATACTTTGTCACACGTGCTCGGAGTCTTTACAGCTCATGTGGGATTGTTTTTCTGTTTAGCTGGGGGGGCATTTTTGAAAAAATGATATCACTGAAATCGGTATATTGGAAATTTATTCTTGTTTTTTTTTAAAAAAGTGTGATTCGCAGCTTGTATGAGGGAGGACAAATTGAAGAAAGAAGTTGATACAACGGAGTTGGAGATAGAGGTAGGACGTTGATGAGGGATGTTGATGGCAATGGAGAGGTGGAGAGAGGAGCCTGAGGAGGGATTGATAGGTGCATGACAAGAGGTCTGTGGGAGGATATTCAATGTCTTATACCCTAGTGGCGTGCACATGCAAACAAGGCTAAGTGCCCACAGGGGGGGGTATACTGCCACACAACAAGTGCAATATCATTGCGCAATGATGTGAAATTGTGCTAACTATACAGACTAACCACCTTGTCTTCAGAGTGACAGGAAGCTTTTGTGTATAGATATAGATACTACTATAATTCTAAACATATCATGATCTGTATATGGTCCTAGAGGTAATTGCTCTAAGGTTTACAAAATAAGGATTTAACTTGCATACTGGTCCTGCCCATGAGCGTCAAAACCTTTGAGCAGCATAGATGTCCACACTCCAAGACGTCTACTACTGGGGTCATTTCCAAGCTCCCTGAGTACATCCCTGTCATGCAATAAGGAAGATCTGGTAATGGAGGATATGCAATGGGGGATACAATACTATTCATCATGAGAAGTACAATGAATGATAGATATATGAGACAAACAGAAGGAAGAATGGCTTCACGATGGTTCTCATAAATTGACGGCTAAAACACTTTTCTAATACACGATCTAGGCTGACCACCATTTGAACACTCGTGGTGTCCAATCCATCACATTACTGTACGGAATTGGAGCCAGGCACAGCCTCTTCGGCTTCTAAGCAGGAATGTTTAAGAGTTGAAAAGAGCCGAGTCACTTCAGTAAGTTCTTCACAGTCCTATGAGGCGAAAGTAAATTGGAGGGTTGTGGTCCATTCAGGAGAGTCCAGTTTGTGATTTGCAAGGGCACATCATCCAGGAGAGATAGACTGATTGCCATAAGGGATAATTCTAGATATGCCTCACCAGAGAGCCAGGCATGCAACTCATCCTTATCTGAATGATTCTGTATGTCTGAGCTTGGTACCAGCTTGGACATTGTCAGACTTTTGTCTATCTCATTGCCACTAGAGTGATATGTGTCCTGACATGGTATGGACAATGAGAATATCTTGTCTTTTCCCTGAGCCTGTGCTCCTCAATGATTAAATTTTTGACCGCCACCTACTCTCACGTACGGTGCAGCTGCTCCAGTATGCAGCTGACCTGTGGTTCTATCTAGTTCGGTACCAAGTTCAAATATTGGATTCTTGTCAACATAAGGGTGCCCCCATAGTGCAAGCATCTCCCGCCTCATGTAGTCTTCATCACAGTAGCCATGCACTAAGAGATCTGGTGGGTCCTGCTACGTATGATTTGAGAGCAGCCAGGCACGCATTGATTCACCATTTTTGTTGAAAATGAAGTCCAACTGTGATAATAGTTGCACAGGAAGCTGGCCCAGTAACCTGCTTCCTTCCACAGTAGCGCCCAGCATATAGGGAACCTGTCGTGCCAGTATCCATCTCAAGAGCATGGCACACAACCCAGGAATACTGGAGGAATGCAACATACCAAATTGGATTCTGGAGATGTGTGGGGTTCACCAATTAATGGATTGATACGAGGGTGAAGCTTCAGCCAACCGTTTCAGTACGCTGTGTAAACCTGCTCCGAGTAATGAGAGCTGGACGCAATCTATACTTATCACACCAGAGGGCCTAAGTAATGCGCTCCAATCTATATTTCATTTGTCAGTAAGTGGAGGCTCGACTTCAACAACTTGTAGGAAAATGAATAAACCAGTTGAACCATTGACTGGTAGTGCTAGATGGGGGCATGCAAGTGCGGGATGTTCGGGTGCATTTTGCACTTCTGGTGTATCCGGACTCCTTTGGGTGCCTGTTAATCATCTTTATATGTAGCAGGGGGTTCATAGAGGTCCAGGTCATCCTGGTCATCCTGCTGGCCCAATGCAGTGAAAGGTAGTTTTTCCAGGTACATCAAGTCACAGAGGTCACCACCATCATTGCCCTCATCCTCGTCATCCTCACCATGGCAATCAACCTGGTCATCTTGAGTCCTATGAGCTACTTCAAGTTGCGGCGCCAAACCTTATTCTGCATTGGGGCCCCATTGGGCTGTTGAGCCAGGCAGTAGCAACAGCTGATTAACAGTGACAAGTGCCATGACGATTGCAGGGGTGCCCGGCATCAGTTGAGATACTGGAGATTTCTGAAGAGCATCTGTTAACTGCTGACCACAGTCTTTAATGACGGTAATGATGGCTTCTTCGATCTGATGCCTCCGCGGCACATGACTAGTCCCTGCCCTCACAAGACAATTGCAGGTAGGGCGTAATCCTCTTATGCCCTGAAAAACCTCGATGAAATCAGTGTTCAGGAACATGTTGCAATTGGTTACAGTTGCTTTCTAAGATTTGATATTTGATAGTATTTTGCCACGCATTATAGAGCTGTCTGCCAGCATCATCAGGAGTAAAGTTAAGCATTATCTTATACATGCTGATTTTTTAGTTATCGGCTCTTGCAGTTGTAATCTCTCCAACAATAGCGAAGGCTGGAACCTGGGAGACGAGTTCCAGTGCAGTTTGATGGCCCTTTGAAACAATTGGTGAGTGGATGTATTGCATATTGTTATTGTTTTACGCAATGTCTTCTGGTTTGTTCAGAGTGTTAATATTGTGAGCCTGGTGGATGTCATCAATATTGTGCATATTTTTCCTGTTGTGACTGATGTAACCTTCCCTTGGTCGTCAGTAATTCAGTTTAAATATCCAAGCTCAGTTCCTGACATTCAAGTTGCCTTGAAATATTTTCAACATTCATCGGTAATACTGGGTCTAGGCACTCCAGACATCTCAGGCCCACAGGTGTTTTAAATTGAAAATAGGACATCATATACATGTGGACTGAAAAGCGGGATGTCTGCGGTCCACGAGCTCAAGAAACCGGATATCACAGTCCAAGTGCTCATGAAACCATATCAAAACAAAGCAGTTGAACACACATGATAGACGGAAACCATATCCTAAACCGAATTAACCGTTAGATAAGTCTTAGGTCATCTGAATTTGGCCCTAACTGACATCCAAATCTACACATGCAATATTAAGCTTTCTACTTACACCTCATCTTACAAACAGGATTCTTCAAATCCACTAACCTTAGTCACGCAAGGTCTACCAAAAGTCTGCTTTGTTGAAGGAGGTCAGCCTGTCCTGGACCGTATGAGAGATATCTGCGCACTGCACATGCTGATGTCAGCACTGTTCTCGCATCTCACCTGCAGAGCAGTACTTCGTCGCAGTGTATCCAGGACACTGAATTCCACCAAGTGCCTCACAATGCCCCAGACCAAGAGCACAATCAACCTGAATCCGACTATGAATCCAACCCCGACCATGTTACCTCCCAATCAGACACCATTAATGATGGGGTTGCGCATAAGCCTGACATGGAATCACTGAATTTGGTCAACGCTTGTTTGGTACCCAGTGAACCAGAATATTATCCCCACACTGGGGATACTATTGTAGCTATGAGTGGATAAGCAGAAGATCACAGAGATCTATGTCATGACTCATGGTCTTCATTTCATAGCGTGCATGATTTCAAACTGGAATCTTGATTCATACAAAGCCAGGTATCTAATACATGGATTAATAAATACTTTTCCAGTGGCCTCAGTATTGCGCTAGAATTTGGCTATAGTTTGATGCATACACTCAAGAACCACCTCCACTCATTAGATCCATATAGCTCATATCTACAAAGGTTGGAGGCCCAGGGGGAGGATGTGCAAGGACATTGCCATTCTTTTACTGTAATGTTCTAGACTGTGTCCGATATCTTCTGCATCAGTGAGCCTCGGGAGATGATTTGATTTACATGGGGTGACATGAAAGCGATCCCAATAGACAAAGAGTAAATATGGAAAGGTATACAGCAGACTGGTGGTGGGACATTCAAGTACCCCGCCAACAGCAATTGCACCCATTTTGACAGAAACAGAGGTTAACCGATGACTGGAAGCACTTCCACCCACCGCCACAGTGGTTCTGATGATTGGGATGTCAGAACAAACACATCTCACTAACTTCTCCGGTGCGAAGAAGGCATGGCCAGTGCCCAACACAGTTGGAAATCTTCATTGACCGTCCATAACTGGCGTGGATCAATGGCTGTTCTGGTTCTTACCATGTTGCTTGTCCCGCCCAAGCTCCTACAGGGTTCTTCCACAAACCAACCAGGGAAACGACTAAACACAGACATACCACAAGCTGTATTCCTATCTGAGCCCTTGAAAGAGGTTGTGCTTGATGGTGTGACAATTGACTATGCATTTGGGAAAATATGGACGTGTTTCCCTATCCTTGTGGCGTGGATTGCGGACACTCTGAAAAATATTGCACAATGTGGGTTAAAATCTAACACCTGTTCCAAATGTGAGTTACATGCACATATGTTAGGATCCAACACTCAGGTCAGGTACCCAGGGAGAGATTACATGAGATGAAAGTGCCAATAAGAAGAAGTTCAGGAAGGCTTGGGTAGGCCCACATCGGGGGACATCTACACCACATTTGATTGTCTCTGTATCAAGATGAGTCAAAAGGTTTTTCATGGACTACCGCACAATTTACCCTCTAGCCTGTACCAGCTAGATCTGCTCCAAAGTGTTTATCTCGGACTATTCAAGCATATGATGGATTGGGTTCAGTGATTTATTAAGAAACAAGTAAGGCTGGAGGTGTTTGATGACATCTGGAAAACTTTATCTCTGTACCCAGCATTCATCAGGGAAAGATAATCCTTGCGTCCTGTGCCTCCTGTACGTCTGAGGCAGGGGACACGCAGGACCATTTGCGTTAATCAGCATGTGGTGCCGCTCGCACGTTGCATCCAGATTTCCCCGGTTGACACCACTTCCATCCTGACGCTATCCTCCCATAGACCTCTATGTCCTCTGCGTCATGAGCTCAGCCACCACAATCCCCTTCCGTCCGGTTCACTGACGCTGCCTTTCTGTCTTCCTCATGAGCTCCGCCGCCATGGCTGTTTCCCCTCCAGACTACAAGCTTTCTGCTGTGTATCGCATCCGGATTATCTCATTCTCTGGCTTTGGATCCGGACGAACACCATAGTGCCTAACTCCTATCCGGACGGAGGCCATGGCGCCAAACCCCTATCCAGACGACTTCAGTCTCGCATCGTCGCCGCCCTGATATTGTGATGCGTATCACATCCCTCATAATTGTGTGCTACTTCTGTGCAATGCATCCTGAATACCCTCACGATAGCCCCCGCGTCGCGGCGCCACCACCTCCTTAGTGCTCGTCAAGACTTCCCCTGCACTCTGGTTGCGTCTGGAGATATTGAATCTTCATGTTGCCATATCTGGACTGGTTAAGCGACGAAGGTGATTTTGGGATACACAGGAGTGCCTGGCTCAGAATCTACTACTCAAGTACTGTACAGTTCAATTCTGATTTATTTACTATTGATCTACTGGTGATCCCGGCCGCCAAGTCTCTACGTGGCTTCTGCAGTACTCATGCCTCTCTTTGGCCATCAACGTCTTCTCATTATATGTTTGGTTTATGAACACGTATTCTGCCGCCTGGCTGCTCTGCGCAGTCACATTCTTATGCAATACTTATACTGTCACCACGGTTGTCCCTCGAAAGCGCCAAGTCCGCCTGTCTCCAAGTATCTCTAGGGGCAAAATCACGGGCAAGGGAAGGTGTCGCTTCTTCAGAATCCTCAAGAGTGAGGGAGAGGCATGAGGTATGGTTGCGGGTCAACAAAGGCTCAGGAAGCTCCTGCGAATCAATAGGACTGCTGACATTTTCCAGAAAGTCTGGAAAGTCTGCAGCGTGGGGGTCACAGTTGAGTAGTGCAGTGAAATCCATGTCCTGTGAAAGATTTAGGCTCGCGAGAGGTCCGGACTGACCAATTAATGGTAAATCTATGACTACATGACTACCCCGAGACGATTGGATCGGGGCTGGGTTCGATTTCCTGCTCACAAGTTCAGCAGGTAGGGCGTCCCAGTCATGATGATAACCTTCAAGCCTGTCATTTTGGATGCTGTGTTCTTGACGCATCTTTTTGTTGAGCTCCTTGCGAATATGGTCCAGGATCATCTACGCCCGGTATACCTCTGACGTGGATATAGGTCCTGTGGGTTCAGCGAGATTTTAGCAATATTCGTCACAGGGGTGTAATTACGAGTTCTGCAAATCGTCACCTCCGGACAATTCTCGCTTGAAGTCCCTTGGCTCAACATAGACACTGGTCTCCCACTCACTGACTGTATGGTATAGTATCGCCCATGTAAAGCAGAACAGTGTGCCATCGATCTTGTTTATCAAGGTAGGGTCTGCAATGCCTCGAATCCTTTTCCCGGCGAAGTACTTGCCATATATTGCATGAGATATCTGTGGAGCTAGGAATCGTAAGCTCGCCTGCTGCGCTCGGACAATAGACTGTCAGGTCAGAGGAGAGGTCTTGTGCAGTCAATCGTTGGTGACAAACCTCATATCCTTTCGGGTTGCACATAAACCAGTCCTCTTTTAGCAGGTATTCAACCTGACGCACAGTATGACAAGGGTCGTTCAGGAGTTGATAAAGGTTTCCGATCGTGTTTTTCACATGGTAAACAAGATGTGCTCGTATGCTCTTGTGTTTGGAACGTATCTTTCACTATTAGTACTTCTCTGTACATCGAGGTATATATCTGACTGCACTTACAATGTTGAGACCATCCTCGGCTCATTCTACAGGCTCGACTTCAGCTAAATTCCGCTTGGCCTTGTCCCAAATACTCTGCATTTTCGCTGTCAACCTAACAGGATTCGGGAGTGGGTTATGAAAAAGGGTATAATCCAGAATCATATACTTGGCCTGATCCAAGAGGGCACACTCAGGGCCGAAGGTGTAGTTTGACTCGTGTGATTGCCATTCCAGTTTACACATCTAGTTGAATCCAGACAGCCAGAGGGCCTAGAGCTTCAAATACTGGAAAAAATAGAGCTGCTGCGCACCAATGGAGAGGACGATTGTCCTTGACTTGAGGATGAAAATACAGGGGGGATATAGGCACCTCCGCGACATATGCGACTGTGAAGAGCTGGGGTTCGCCGAGCTGCATCTGCATGACGTGTTTGACTGATTGTTAAAATGCGAATAGATGTGGGGCGATTGTCTGGTGCTGTCTTAGCATGTTGCCCTGCGTGGCGAGGCTGTAAAGTGGCCTCATCAGCGATATCGGACTCCTGGTCGTCAGGGTCGGTGTCTGGTTCACTTTCAGCAGTGCCATGTGATATCTGGTACTCGTCACTACTATCATCAGATAGATGCACAGGTTCCTGGTTTCCCGACCATGTTGTTGTGTTTCATGTTCATTATATCTGTCTTCCTGCAATCCACTCTGGTGTAGATGCTTCGGTGGTCTCGCTATTTGACTGTGATTTGTAGGTGAAGATCCCCGATTAACAGGCTGGTTTGGAGAGAATGTGCTAGGAGAGGAGCCATGAGATATGCTGTGCCGGGACCCAGACGCCAGTGTGCTCGTGGAGGTGTGAGAATCTTGTTGGGATCTGGACCTCGACTTTGCTGATGCACTGAGATCGGACACGCCGCTGCGTCTGCAGCCGTTCTGTTGCAGACCCGAGGAGCCAGTGGACTGCGTGTCTGTGCATGGTGTTCGTTTGTCATTTTACAACTGAATTGTAGATATAGAATAGACGAAAGGAATGAAATCAATAGTAAGCTTAAGTCGCAACTCAGGATGATGTTTGTGTTTGAGTATGTTTCTTGTGTTTAAGGGGATGCCCCAGTCTTATACTCGAGTACAGGTATGCTAGCATTAAGGGGTGGTTGGGGCAATCTGAGAGACTCTGATATTGTGAGTGGGCACATTTGTTGTGTTTGGACTGGTCTGTCACATTCATTGGGACGTGTGAGGCGTCTTACAGGCTAGTACTCATTGTAGGTAAGCAGAATCACATATGATCACTCGGTATGGTTTCGCAGGAATCAAAACCAAAATGTGGGTTTGTGAATCGTCTGCATGGCGCCCACGATGGAAATAGGTGAAAAACATGACCGTGGCAAAGCCAGGAGCATTTCGATCGAAGGCACCGTCATGAGGTTATGTGGAGAGGAAATATTCCAAAAAATTGATTTTCTGAATGTTGACGATGAGGTCCATCAGGGAAAACATACTGTATTGTACCAAACAATCATAGGTTGGAGATCTTTGGTCAAATGAAATGTGCACGACGCCCAAGACTTAGTCTGAACTAATCCTAATTACCAAGAGTATGGATAGCCGATTTGATTTCTCGCCAGACTCATCCCATACTCGAATGGGACTAGGATACTGTAAACTCATGACTAGGTGTAAGCTTAGCACGGGTCAATGGCGTGTGAAACTTTCTGATAGGATCCAACCAGATGGTTGATCTGGGGTGCTGGCCTGGCTCCCGGCCAGGAGTGGACTGGTAGTTGAAGACGATCATAATGCGCTATTATATGCTTGCTAAAAACGGCTATGAATACGAGATTTCCCTACAAGGGGGGCTATGAATGCTGCACGCCGGACAAAAAGAGAAGTCAAGTCTAAGAATACACAATTCAAAAGTGAGAATCATAGGGTATACAAGTATCTGACGCTGCACAAAAGGAGATCTCTAGACTAGGAATACATGTAAGAGCAAGGAACATGGATTAATACATAACACCCAAGGAAAACGCCTACATGGGAATCCAGAGAAGAAAAAAAAAGTGAGTGACTGGATACAATCCCCTTATCACTTGGGACATTTGCGTCCAGACTGGTGGGGCCCAGGGGGAGTTGGCATCATTTCGCACGGATTTTGGTGTCAGGGGGTGGTGTGGATGTTCCTTTTGCCCTTGCGCTTTGCCTGGTTGGGAGTCTGTTGAGGTGTGGGCGTCCCAACATTAGGGGTAGACAGAGGTGCTGTCTCCGACGCCTGGGGTGTCTCAGGAGGCGGGAGAGTTTGTGGTGTGACAGGAAGACCAGTTGCCGAAACAAAAGTGTCCTGCGCTGATGGGGTCCCAGGAGCCGGGCGAGGCGAATCAGGGTGGCAATTAGATTTGATGACTGATTCAAACGGACTTAGGCTGTCAATCGCCCCATTGTACCCATGAGTGTGAGCATAGTGCGAGCGCTGACCACAGGGTTGCGATATGTGAGCCGCCAACCCCAGCTTCTCTAATAGTATCTTGTTCTGGTCTCCCTGCCAATCTTGAGTGTATGGGCGAGGCGGCGCAAGGTCAGACGATAAGGGTTGATCGCGAGGGACCTCCGGACGATGCCGATGGGAGTGAGAGCCACTGCTAGCAGGTGCACCAGGTTTGTGTGGCAAATTCGTCACCCCGGGAGAGACAGAAAAGGGATGTACTGTGTTCAGTTGACTTTGTGAGGGAGCGGGGGCGTTAGGATCCCTGAGACCCAAAGGCGCTGGGCTCCAGGCTGGTTTTGGCACGGGGGCCATGGGAGGAGGAGAGTACTCACTCCCTGAGTGAGTACCAGTCCCAGTCCAGGCGCGGGCTCTTGCCTGTTGCTATTGTTGTGATTAGCTATCATATAGGATCCAGCACATTAATAGAAAAAAAAGTATGTCAAGACTGACCTCGTATATGTCATCGGGAATGACCACTGGGGTAGCATCCGGAATTCCGAATTCATACTCTTCAAGATCGCGAGAATCCTCACTCTCGTCGTCCTCCTCGTCACTTTCATCTCTTTCCCTCTCCTCATCTAACGTGGCTCCCCCGGATTCACTGAAATCTCTTCCATGATTCCAGACATTTCTGTTGATAAATGGATATCGTCCAGAGTCTGGCTCTGGGGTCCTGTGTCTTGTATCTTCCACCTCTTTCGATCACTCCACGACCTAAAGATCCCTAGGCTCTTTTCCATCTTGTTGGTTGGCCAGGAGCCACATGCGCACGTCGTCATCGTCGTGGAAGAAGATGAGCTCAGCCATTGCGAGAGTTTGGGAGGACTCATGGCGTAGGGAGCAGGCGCCTGGACCTGTGGTGCCGATCATGGAGTGGGCGTAACCAATGGCCATCTCGATATTTTGCGCCTTGACAACCAAGATTACTTCTTGTATACTTGGGGATCTCAGGACCCCCCAAGCCACGCCCTGGTCCTGTTTGCTGGAGTACTACGCATACTCTAAGAACGCATGGTTGGCGAGCGGAGCACCAGTTCGCTGAATGACGTGTATCCTGATAGCCTGCAAGGGTTCAGGCTGTGAGAGTTGGGATCTGGCCTCTGTCACAATTGTTTAGCAAGTAAACAAGGATGTGGATTACATGGACGGCTTACTCGTGGATCTCGCCCTGTGGCCAGTCCCTCCGTGCTGGGTCTGGGAATTCAGCTTCGATGTTTGTAGCTTCTTAGCTACATCGCGGACCAAGATTTTCATCAGGCATTCGAGTTCGTCCAGGTCGTCGCGTTGATGCTGTGTTTGTATCAGCAGCTGGCGCTCCTTGGTTGGCCCAATGTAGCCAGCGAAAACAACGAGCAATTCCCATTGTTGATGTGAGAACTTAGCGGGCTTCCAGTTCCGAGTGCTAAGCTAACTTTTGAGTTGCTCGGGCCAGGCCTTGTACTGAACATTTGTCTTGCTGAAATCGCTGAACCCACACCCAGCTTTGGCGTAGTTAATGTCTCCCACATGTTTACCAGTGCTGCAAGAACAAAGAGTATGTGAGTGTTGTACATTTCAGTAAGTATATAGATCTGCTTTCACTTACCTTGATTTCAGGAGCGGCACAATGAAGGCTGCCTTGCTGCCCGCAGAATCGATCCGGCTTTTGACAAACTTTAGCTAGACGACCCGTAATGGCATGAAATCGGATGTTTTGGTCCCATATGCTCGTTTCTCTGCTCCAGCTTATGATACTGCTCGGGGTAGTTTCTTTCTGCATTTTACGCTATGCCCTGTCTCAGTCGGGGGGTCTCCGACTCGGCGCCTAAAGCAAACAGACCTATTAATATGGTTTGATGTGTGGGAGTGGATGCAAGGTGATATGTAAACTTACATCCATTTGTCCAATGGAGTGCATGGTACCTTGGGGGGCATTTTTGTATTTTAGGTGCAGGATTGGGCATGCGAGACGAGATGTTATGCGGAATAAAGAGTAAAGGACGTCAGTTAAAATAAGGAGAAATGAGAGGCAATTGACGGAACTGTGAAGCCAGTCTGCGAGACACCAGTGAGATGGGCAAAGTTTACTCAATACGAGTGTGCTTCACATGAAGGGGTGGTGGGGATGGTAGATGGGACACAGGAGCAAGAAGCAACTGTGGAAGGTGCCGACTTATCGTCTTTCTGGGTGATGACCTAAGCAAGGGTTGAATCACGTGTCCGAGAAAACAATTTTAAGCACCATAGGAGCTCACGACCTCATGCTCAATGCACCATCCAATACAGCACGGTCAAAATGCCGACCTCCCTACTTAGACCACGTACACTACGTCTCACCTCATGACGAGAAAGGCCAATTGAGGAAATGGAACACATGATGGCAACACGCAGTCAGACTTAAGATACACACACTGATAGATATACTCCTGACTACTAAGGAAACTTCCTATGATAATGCAAAACTGTTTTACATACGATATAGGTGCACACGGCGTAGAATCCGGGGACCTCCAAGTCCATGTTCAGTGTGTGACTATCAGGCCCGGAATCCCAGCGCTCTCTCTTTGACTTTGTCGCCAGAACTTTTTCAAAGTTGGCAGGAACGCGGCCCTTTCATAGAGCCATCGGTGCCGGGTCACTAACGGTGGCAAGGACTGACCCAGAGCGCGTACAATGCGCCGGCCAATCCCTCTGGGTCGAATATGTATCGGCCCCAATTTTCAAGCACAATATCTTTGGATTCTTTAAGTGAATCTTTAAAAGATCCATTGAAGGGCTGCGCTTACATTCCTTCCTGTTTGGCTGCGGACTAAACAGCCACTATCGTGCAGCTTGGAGATTTACGCTAGGCAACATTTTGTTGTTCAATTCCACACGAGAGGTGCCAGACTTAGCTGGATTATCAACTCGTGTTTCAGCGAGGGCTATCCGGACTTTGCCTCGCGGATCATGAGAGTCTCCGTTACCCGACGCCTGGGTCATTGCAATCTTCCCATCACCCTGATCTTGCTGTTTGCTGGCGCCCCCACCAGGCTGATTGTTATCAGCGCCATCATTCTGATCGTCGTCGGAACCAACCTCAAGAATTGGGACATGCCGATAGTGCAGCTGACCACTAGTCTGCAAGTCTTTAGACTCAATACGCTTGACTTCATGTTCGCCTAGATAGGCCTGGCAATAGAATTCCGGCGTTACTGGCCTCTCATCATCAGCGTACCGGTAGCAATACACTACCAGATCCAGCGCGTCGTCCTGAACAGGATTGCAGAGCATCCAAGCACCTGTCGATTTGTCGTTATCTATCCAGACCATGTTCACTGGAGATTGTGGTTCACTTGGTGAGTCGCACAGCATCTGGCGTTCAACACCGCTAGCGTCAATGATGTAATGAAACCTGGTCATGGGCGTCCGGCGCAGAATCAGTCTACACAATCCACGGAATTCAAAAGAATCCCATTCGCTGAATTCCATAACCTGGATGTTGGGAGCTTGCCAGTGGAGTAACTCAGAGTTGATGCGTGGTTGATCGGTGCCAAGGCCGTGGCGCGCTTGCTGAACTACCACCATACACACGGCACGTGGGGGTCCAAGAAGCGCATTCCAATCTGTATCATCTCAGTTAGTATACGAAAACACCTATTTACCAAGGAGAATGGACTAACTTGTCACTGGCACATATCTCAACCGGTGTGAATTCCGGACCCCTGCAGCCTGGCGGACTGCACGACGTGTGTTCTCCTGCTCCCCCGTCTGGGCACTGTTTCCACCCCCCTCAGTGACTGGCTTTCCCGGATACCAGGGTTCAACAGCAGTCTCATTCCCCTGCTGGCCACTGTCGCCATCGTCATCTGGTGCCCTAGATCCATGATCCTGTTCATCATGGCTGGCATTGTCCTGCTCTTCTTCCTGAGCAGCTTGTGTCTGCCCGCCATCCCCGGGAACCCCCAAAAGATGAGCCCACATAGCAGGTGCACCAGACGGCAGTAAAGGACCAGGAATAGCTATGTCTCCCAGGGCTATAGCTGCAGATGATTGGACACACCCAGATCTCTAGTCTGGATGGTAAGGGACAACCTTTTACCACATTCTGTGATAAGCTGAACGATAGCCTAGTCGATCCGGTTAATTCTGGCTCCGTCCTGAACTGCATCGGCGCTCCGAAAGCGATCGCACGCCGGGCGCAATGTCCTCATGCCAGGAAAACCTCGGCGAAAACATTGTCTGAAAGCAGCTGGCCCTTGATGAAGTTCCTTGTGAGCATATGGTCTTTGACTGTCTTTCGCCAACCATCATATCACGCTTTATCATACGCATCAAAAATGAGTGTCGTCTTGAGCTGGTTTATTCTTTGAGCTTGTCCTGGGCGTCTAGGCCCAATTGTCCCACTCAGAGCTACAGGTGGAAGCTGGTACGCTTCGCCAGCGACTATCCTGGTTTTCCCCCCAATCAACATATGGACAAATCCAAGCTTGTTATTCGTGCCCACGTCATCTGTTTCTTCGCAAGATAGATTGATAGGATAGAAATTTTGACAGTCGTGGATGATATGAATAGCCTCGATCTTTAGATGGTATAACCTCCCATCGGTCGTGAACACATTAGTTTATATATACTAAAGTCACAGACTGTTAGGCATCTTGAACAACCTGGGAGATCTTTCAAGATTGATGAGTCTCAAGGCTGAGATGCCTAGGCAATTATCTAATCCGACTCGGAGAACGAACCTTCAAAAGCTGATGGTCAACTTACTGGGCAACTCGTGACACATATTCATGTCTGTCATGCGCTAGACCCGAAGAACGGTGAGCTATATTTCAAACAGCCTAACCCAGCCCTCCCTTCATGCTCATAAATGTAAACACCCAACCCCTTCCCTCAGAACACCCACCAGCACCTCTAAGTCTCCTGCACTCACATCCATCATGCCTATCAAATGTCGGTTCTGCCACCGCAAGTATGCACGAGCCAGCCCTTACGAGAAAGACCTGCGAACAGCGCACGTGAATCTAGGCAATCTTGTCGCATCCACAGTACATGATAGTCCCTCCGCCAACCCCGCGACTCCCATTCCTGCTACTGAAAACGATCTACTAAACCTCGAACCGCCACTCCCGCCCAACGAATAGACCAATTCAGACTATGAATCTGAAGCTGACCTGGACCCTGGCGAATCCAATATTTTAAATCATCATGATGTGCAAGAGTCCGATGGTCGGCTTAAAACGTCGACGGCACCTGGGCACCTTGACTATTATCCAGGTGCTGGTGAACCTATTGGACACGTCTATGCATTTGATGAAGAACTACGTGATTTGTATGAGGAACCGTGGGCGCCCTTTGCTACTGCACACGATTTCCAACTTGAGTCTTGGTTTATTGAAAGCAAAGTACCCAAGTCCCAAATCAAGGTGTGTTTTCCTAAGTGTCTCTGTGATTCCGAACCCGTCAGCTATAGCTCAAGGCATCCACTGGAGAACTACCACTGCACCCTCAATCCTTACGGCCCATATCTGGGGTGGTACGAAGGTGATGTCGACGACGGTGTCAGAGTCTAGCCATTCTTCTATCGTAATATTCTAGACTGTGTTAGATACCTTCTGCCCCAGATAGCATACAGAGATGATTTTATTTATGCGCCAAGTTATGAATAAGACTCCAATGGAGCGAGGATGTATGCAGAAATGCACACTGCCGACTGGTAGTGGGACACCCAAGTACGTTCCCTACAACTAGCACTTCCCGACCCAACTCCGCGGACTGACGGTGACTACAGACAGGAAACACTTCCACAGGGCGTCACACTCGTTCCAATCATTGGGTTATCTGATCAGACACATCTCAGCAATTTCTCGGGCGATAAGAAGGCGTGGCCTGTGTATATGGCTCTTGGAAATCTCCCATCTATGAAGTGGAACAAGCCCAGAACAATGGCGATTCTCCTCCCAGTGCTGGTGCCCATCCCACCCAAACTTACAAAGTGGACATCCGACAAACTCCACAGGCAAAAAAAGTGCGGAAGCTTTCCAAGACGTGTTCCAGCTCATATTTGAACCCTTACAAGACACAGCGCAGGAGGGTGTCTCAATAGACTGTGCTGATGGCAAAGTCCAGCTATGCTTCCCAATCCTGGCTGTGTTGATTGCGGACCATATGGAAAATGCTGTACTCCATGGTGTAAAAACCAACACCTGTCCAAAATGTCAGGTACCACCGCAAGTGTTAGGATCTTACTTCACGGAAGGGTATCGGGCAAGAGATTATGGTGCATACCAATGTCTTGAACAGGGTCAAGATTGAGAAACTGGCTCTTACTCCACCGACCCCAACATCATCTTTGTCACCCTTGGTGTAAAGATGGGGCGAAACGTTTTTCAATGACTTCATCGCATTTCCGTGCCCAACCTTCACCAGCCAGATCTGCTACATACAGTGTATCTCGGACTATTTAAGCATATGATGGAGTAGATCAAAGGGTTTCTCAGGAAGCACAGACATCAGCAAGCCTTCGATGACACCTGGATGTCTTTACCACTGTACCCCAGGTTTTTTGTCCCCAAAAAGGCCTACTGTGAGGTTATGCTGTGGCAGGGAAAAGAGATGAGGAACTTGGGGAGATGTCTTTTGGCAGTACTCGCCGTTGCGCTCAGACAGCCTGACCCCGTGCAAACCTGGCCTTTCCGACGCCGCCTTCTCTGCCTCAAGTCATTTCTTGATTTCAGTCTGATGGCACAATACCGATGTCATACACAAGAGACGATAGGTTAAATGTAACAATATCTCAGTCAGTTTCACAATACAAAAGATATCTTCCAGGAGTTTCAAATATCGAAACAGACAAGAGACAAGATTAAGAACCAGCTCCATGAGCTACGAAATCAGCGAGGCCCTGTCAACCCATCGCATATGAAATCCAATCAACTCAGGATTCAGGTGCAGGAACGGGATGCCGAGAGGGACCAATTTTTGGAACAGGGTCATGCCCAGTCCTATTTCCACTTTATTAAGATGCATCTCATATCTCATTTTCGCAAGCATATATACAAGTTCGGTAACATTTCCATGTATTCCACGGAGTCTGGCGAGCTGGCGCACAATGAGCAAATTAAAGAGGGATGGCGACGTTCGAAGAAGAATGATGCAGCACGGCAGATCCTTCAGAGCTACGGCTGACATCAGGTGATCCGCATGAGACTTTTAAACTTAGATTGGCTCCGGCGTCGGGATGCGGATATCCCTGTCGACGTCGCAGAACTTTGAGAATCTTCGAGTACTGAGTTGGTGCACCCCAGATGTCGGATTCTCAAGCGACATCATCTTGATGTTTGTGAGCTCATGAGATCTTGCAAAGTCTTAGGCTTTTCCTACGAGTCCTTGCGCGGAGAGTTGATCAGGTATAGCCGGCAGAGTCTACCCTTGGAGCGCCGCCTTCCCGAAGATCCTGATAAACTGCGATACCTTCCCGTCAAACAGTGGACGCAAGTTGAAATACCGGTATTATCCATCCAGGAACCGGATGTGTATGACGTGCACCATGCCCGATGTACTGGCACTGAGCTTTTCAGGAAACATGCTAGTGGCAATGGTTGGGTTTGGACACAAGCTGGTCAGGAGTACATGTCTGGAGCACTCCTTGGGCGACTTCCTAGGAAACTCCTGGTACTTTTTAAAATCACAGACTACAAGTACCCCGATCAAGTGTGCTGACATGCTGTTATTCAGATGTTGAGCGTCGTTAACGCTGGGCGCCCATCTCAGTTACATACATTTGTGACTGTACAGTTGAGGCCAGATGCGTAGAAGGTTACGATTGTTGATATAGGCACGATTCTTGGCCTGGCTCACCTCATCCCCGACGATGACTGGCGCTGGCTCGTCAACAGCCGCATTGATTTGAGGACATTTAACGACCTTTCTTAGGAATTGCGATACTGGAATAGACTCTGTTTAAAAGAACGACATCTGGCCCCAGCCAGATGTCGCTTCATAAATAGTAGTAGCAAGAAGCGTATTGCACAGGCAATAGTAAAGATGTAACAATAGCTAGCTGAACGTAGAAAGAATTGAATGAAGATACTACATTATATTGACCAGATGAGGACTACGTGCAAAGATTGAAGCTACAAATATGATGCGCCTGACCGTGACTGTGGATGATATAGAAAGTCCAGCGATCTCACGACGACACGATGGACTTGGACAAACCAAACATAGTATGGTGTCAGGATGAAGGGGTACACGGAAAGGAGATTTAGGAGCATCGGGAAAACAAAGAAAAGTCATATCTGGTGCAGGACGGCATTCGAATGCGTCTCAGGCCAGACCTGAAAAACAGGACACAAGGCTCAGAATCAGGAGAAGGAACTATGGGAGAAAGATACTTAGGGGGTGGTCCAGACGGGGACAAAGCGAGAGGAAAGACTAGATGTAGAGGAGACAATAGGACTTTGACACGCGAAGCCAGAGGCACATAATGGGCAAGGCTGTTGCAATGCAACACCGGACGCGCAAGATGCACAGGGCCGTTGCAACGCAACACAGGACACACGGGACGCTCAGGATGGAAGGTAAATCGAGTTTCCATCAGGACCCGGCGCCATAGGCTCAGACGCAGGATTATTTTTCTCTGATGTTCTTTGTACCCAGCAAAGCGTACAACAAGGTTACCCACTGGCAAGGAAAGGAGATGTGCAACTTGGAACGTTGTCTTCAGGGAGTTCGTGCTGTAGCCTTTGGACGGCCAGATAGTACACTACACCTAGCCTTCAAAAGGGTACTTGCCTGTGTTGGTTCATTACTCGATTTCAGTCTGATGGCGCAATACCGGAGCCATACACCTGAGAAAGTTGATTATTATTGATCAATATGTTAATCTGTTTCACTTGACGAAGGATATCTTCTTGGAGTTCAGAATGTCAAAAACCGACGTGGACTAAGATTCAAGACCAGCGCACAGAGTTATGACATGGGAGCAGGCTGGTAGATGAATATGTGGCTGGATCCAAGGGGTCCAGTGTGGAGGAGCAGCACCAGGCAGAAGATAACGGCCAATGCATGGAATAGCTACATGTGGAGTCTCATTTCAACTTTATTAAAATGCATCTAGTTCCCCACTTTTATGACCATTTGTACCAGTTTGGCACCATTCTGCTGTATTCTACTGAGTTTGGCGAGTAATAGCAGAAGGAGCATATAAAAGACAGATGGCGACGGTTGAATAAAATTGACTCTGCGTGGCAGATTCTCCAGATTTACGGTTGATACCAAAGGATCCAAATCACACTTTTTAACCTACAGGCCAAGTGATGTTCTGGGACTGATACCCCTGCTGAGGACACAGATCGTTTGGATATAATTAGTATGGAATCCCTGCAACTGACATACCGTCGTCCCTCCAGAGGCGTTGTGGCGATATTACCCACCTCAGTGATTTGTGCAAAGCCTGGGTCATCTAGAGCGACACTACGTGTGTTGAATTAGTTCGATAAAGCTGGCAGAGTTTGCCCTTTGATTGCCACATGCCTGAAGATCTCCAAATACTTTGACGCCTCCCTGGTGATCCAACGATGCAAGTTTAAATCGCAGTTCTAGCATTCCAGGAACCTAAGGTTTGCTACATGCAGAGGCCAGGATGTATGGGCAGCGAGATCTTCCAACACAGTAAGTCGCACCGATTGGGTTGGATACCGCTTGGTGGGGAGACAATGTGTGATTCACTGCAGGGCTGTCTGCCTTGAAAACTCCTTAGGCACTTCAAGCTCCACAACTATGGCTCCCAAGATACTGTCTGCCATCTGGCAGGTGTTTCGGTGTTGAATGGACTGAACTCTGGATGCCAATCACAGATATATGATCTTGTCACTTTCGAGCTGACGAAGATGCTGGATCTGCAGTGGTTTACGCTAGTGGACTTTGGCACTATCCAAGGCCGGGCACACCTAATCGTTGAGGCGGAGGGGTGATGGCTCGTCAACAGTCTGATAGATTTAAAGATGTTCAATGAGATCTATTGAAAAATCACCAGATCAAACTACGCCACCAGAATGAACCTCCATGTTGCACTCCTGGGTCCACAATCAATCCGCGAAGACATTTCCAGCCAATGAGGAAAAAAAGAGGTGATTTTCCCCAATGTCTCTACTCCGACATCAAGCAACAGGGTCAGACAAGATCTCCGCAATGACATTGGCATTAGAATTGCCTACATATCAACACCAAGATGGGGCCGAGATGAAGATAATATCGGACGTTGGGTGCATAGTGCTGTGGGGGTTATGTCGAAGAGGTGATTTTCCCCAATGTCACTACTCCAACATCAAGCAACAGGGTCAGACAAAATCTCCGCAATTACTTTGGCATTAGAATTGCCTACATATCGACACCAAGATGGGGCCGAGATGAAGATAATATAGTGGGTTGGGTGCATAGCGCTGTGGGGGTTATGTAGAAATAATAGAAGAGTAATATTTAAAGTAATGTACATTGCATCAAGATTTTAACTACAGGATTTGGGAAGTAGTAATATCAAGAATGATGAGTACCACTGTAGATACTAGGGCCCAGGGATGACCAGGTGGCCATCAGTGGCAAAGGATATAAGACCACTCAGAGGATGGACAACAGATGTCCAGAGAACATAAGACAGATACCACTGGCAGACGAACTCAAATTGGTGTCCCCTCGTTGTGACCTCATGGCCACTTGGGAACAACTACAAGACTTCAGGATGCAATTGAGAGGGGAGGATGAGATAGTTACACTAAGAGTGGGAAATAGTGTTCACGGGCACATCGGATGGCATCAGAGAACTTACGTGGTGAATAAAACACAGTGCAACCAAGAGCGGCAACGTGCAGCGCTCTCCTGAGATCAATGGATACAAGCAAAGCATCAGAACCTAGGTCCCGGGCAACGTGCGGGGGGTTCTAACATGACAGGGCATAAGCGGGGGGGGGGTATACAGGATGTCACCCAGATATCTGAGCGGAGTGGTAGCAAGAGCCCTGAAGCACCGGGCATAAAGAAACAGATGGTGGCGACATGGGATTCACAGGACGCGCATGGTGTTGTGACACAACTCCAGACACTCAGGACTCCAGGGACGCGGATGGTAGGTGAGGTGCATCAGGACACTGCGGCAATGCACGTGATGCAGGATAAATTTTTGCTGATGAGGTTTCATGTAGTTAACAGACTTAGCACGCATGACTGGTTATAATCAGTATGATTGAGTTTAGGATGTTACACAGTTGACTCATAGAGGTCAATTGAAGCATTTCACATTACTCACCCTTGCAAGTTATATGATATGGTGATGGTATGTACAAGTCATCTATAGTTAGGGTTGGGCAAGGTGCCTGTATAAACATGCAAGCCAATGGACCTCCTGCACACCATACTATGTTGTACCGATTTTGCTCCAACAATGTTTGACAACACCATGGTCAACTATCATCTGCCATCCATACTCTCCTCTGCCACCTTGATGGTTACTGCCTAGGGGTATTTATTCTCTCCAGCAGGATCTTCCACCTACCTTTCTCTGTTTCTCAGTCTAATTGATCTGAGTGTTATGTGCCCCATACCCTGTAGTCTTTCCTAGCTTGTAGGGCTCACTTGGCTTAGGAAGGATTGGCTTCCTACCTTTGCTTCAAGTGCACACTGGCGATTGTGGACCTGGCACTACCCACATCCCTGATTAACTTTGGGAAACATCTTGGCTACTTACTTCTTGGTCTCTCTGGTGGTGACATTTGACCATAGCCTTTAAGTCACTCAGTTCAAGTTGTGGTTACCTTTCTGCCCTCCCCCTTCCCTTTTGTTACAGTAGTTGTGATTGTATCCACTAAGTTATACTCGGTTTTGGAGAGTAAGGGAGCACATGTGAGATGTCGTAATTTAGTAATGGTTCTGTTATATTGTCTGATTTACTCTGGGACCTTCTGCCCTCTCTCCACCTTTTCACATTAATTGTGTTGGCTGGCATCCCAGTACTTTCCCACCTTGGTACTAGGACCTACTATTCCCTCCCTCTGCTATGAGAAATTTACCTGTTTCACCCTACTCGCTGCCCTTATTCAATGTTTGACTGGCATCCAACTGCTGCGATGTATCCCCTGTGACAAAAGATCCTCTCATTTGGCTTGTTACCATGAACGATTTCTTGGCTTGTGTATGTTCTTATTACACTGTTTCTCAGGTTCTGCTGGCTGGAAGCATTGGCCTTCAGGCATCTTGCCTGTGGCTTACTTCTGGGGCAGTGTCATACAACGTGGTTTGGTGACTCAAGGGTAATGTTTACGGTTATCGCAGGTCTTTCTGTATTTTACCAGTAGAGCTGTTCCTTACCTTTTCCAACCTGTCAATTTAAGTTTCATTTGTGATGGCATGGTGTGGTTGGTGGGAGACTTTTCATTTGGGCGAGAAAGCTTCTTGGACATCTGATTGGCTTCTAGGATAAACTAGGTCATATTAATGTTATGAGGTCTGCAAACTGAGGCCCTGGGTTAATTGTTCATAGAGTGTGTGCAGTTGGGCCTGAAACAGAGGGTCTTAAGAGTACAGGTTTACTCTAGGTCCATGGAGGATATGGCTTCATTTCTGTTGAAGCTAGCACTTGATGTAGTTTTCTTATACCTTAACAAGGAATAATATAGTGATAAAAAAAACTAAAAGTAAAAAAACAACCTCCTCTACACCACGCTTCGCCACATCTATTTTCCTCCCCCATAGTTTGACAAACAACAACAGTCAACTATCATTGGCCACTCACTGTCCCATCTGGCTCCTTAATGATTCCTGCTTTTGGGTACCGTTTCTCTACAACTGCCTCTCTCACTATTGCCTCACTTGTTTACTATGTGCTTCATTGAGGAGTTATCAGGGCCACATCCAGGATTCCTGTCTCACTTGAAGTCTTACTTAGTTCTGGAACAACCAACTTGCTCTCATCGCTTCCGGTCAAGGCTACTGGTGGTGTATGTCTTTTTCCCCACTTGTCTGGAAGTGTGTTGTTGGTTTGTTTGGTTGGGCCTCTGGTGAGATCATTGTTTGGCTACGGCCGCTAGGCTTTCAATTGTAGAGGAGAGTTTGAGAGCTGGTATTCAGACCAGAGGTTGTGCTTTTCATCTTGTCTTTTTGTCTATGAGTACCCTGTAGGACGAGTACTTCATGCTGCTTTGGCTACAAGGAGAGGTCTTCTGGCTCCGATACTTGGCTTGGTTGGGCCTATACCAGAGGGTCTACAGTATTGCAGCGGGGAGGACATTCTTTACCATTTATCATGTTATATTTAGTATTTGTGTTTAGGCACTGCTTGGCCATGTTTGAGGTGTGGCGCCGGAGGATTTATTAGTTTGTTGTTACTCTTAGTTCAGCTTTGCATTAATGGTGTGCTGGTAAGGGCTCCTGGGATCTCACCTTTGGTTGTATGACTTTTAATAATATTATATTAAACCACTTAACCTCTTCCCAATATTCATCATTTGGCCCACAGCTGCCTCTATAGGCTCAAGATAATTCACAACATATATCAGATATCTCCAGTGACTCAGTCTCCTAATGTTGGGAATTGTAGTCTAGTGTTGTTTTCTGTAGTCCTGTTTACAAAGCTCATTGTTGCATGGATTCTCATGATGATGGCCCCATGAGACTTTCAACAGGGTCGCTTATAAGCCTCTCTGGATAAAATGTCCTGAGCTTCCTCTCTGTTCTCAACTCATAGGTTTCACATTCGATTAGGGCGGTGTCAGCTTGTATTGGGGGGATGGTCAGTGTCATGCTTTGGTTAGTGCATGTTGCTTGTATAGTTTTAATGCAGTCATTAATTTCTCTGATACCAAATACAGATATCATCATTTGATAACTCTCCCTGGTCTTCATTGCAAGGTGCAGATCATATCATTTCTCAGGTGGACCAGGTAGAGCCCATACCGCCCCTCCTTCGGACCTCGTATTTCTCTGGTGGGAATCCTATGTTGTTGTTTTTCAGCATTACCTTGATCTTTGTTCAAGTAGTATTTACCTGGGTTCAGTCTGCTGTCACTGCACTTCAGTGAGCTTAGCCTTATCCTTGAACTTCCCACCCCCCTATACAGATTTTTGTATTTGCCTGTAGTGGTATGGGGTACTTGGTTGGTAAGCCACCCTAGGTTACATGCTGGATATGGTGTGGTTATGGCTGGTTGTTGGTGGTCACAAATATTACAAGTAGGGCCAACCATCTGTTTGTCTCATTTTCCATCCATACATCCCCCCTTTCGGGAGTGCTCGTGGACTGGCCATGTACCTCATCGTATATATTGGCTGCCTTGGCTGGCTTGCTCTTTTAGCCTACTACAGGTGGCTGCCCTCAATGTTGCTCTGACCGTTAGCTTGAGGGCCTATGGTGCCCTTTAGGTGTCGGAGGTTTGGGCTGTAGTGGTGTGGCTATATCATGACTACCTACTGTTGCTAGTTATATACCATGTTGTGCCTCATGGGTGGCTTGCGACCTATTAGACTGGGGGGGCTGGGTGGTGGCTCTAGCATCTGGCATGGTGGCTTGGTAGGGGCTGGGCTGATGAGGAGAGATGCCTGAGAGCACTGGTCAGAGTGAAGTCTGGTTGGACAACCTCTAATTATTGTTTCCAGAGTGAGATGGCTGCTGACTTCTTTAAGGTGGCAATGCTATCAATGTAATTCCCTACCCTCTGAGCCATCTCCTAAAAGGCAAGTGAGTCTTATCATTGTCAATGATAAAAAATACCTCTTCTTCTCCAACCTTTTCTCTGATATTCTCCCATATCCCTAGAAAGTCATAATAATCAGAAATATCAATAATTGACTTCTCAGTAACTCTACACCTAGCAGAAGAAGGATCAGGAATAATAGGCAAAAAAAGACCATGAGTTTGACTATAAAAACAACCAGTCATTATCTGGCTAATCCCTCTCTCCCTTCTCCTAGCCTTAGGTTCAACACAATCCTTATTCCATTTCTCATATGGGTATTTGAAAACCCATGTTCTCCTCTTTCCTCCTCCCCTTTCCACAGCTACTTCATCCTATCATATTGCCTTCCTTCTGCACATTTCTCCTATCCAATACCTATGAGCTAATGCCTATTCCAGCCTCGCTTGATCTAGATCCTCATCCAAATGAACACTCTCTTGTGCCATCTACTTTCTAACATGCTTTTTTTCAAGTCTTCTCCTTTCTGTCCTACTAGAAACATTGAGAGCAACTTACTCCGCAATGTCAGAATAGGTAGTATGGTGATTTTTAAGCCCTCTCTCCACCATAGTATCATCCTCTGACTTGATAGTTTTAGGATGTCTTCCTCTACCCTTGTTTCATGATGCTGTGGTTGGTAGGAGGAAGTCTTGGTTGTTAGACCAGTGGTATTTGGGCTTAAGTATTCTCATCATGGTATACAGGTGGATGGAGATTTTGTGTTGGCCAGTAACCACTTTAATGAGACCTTGGTAGTGGAAAGGGATGGAAGTAAGGATTGCATTAAATCTACTTTGAACTGTACCCAGTTTGAGAAGAGTCATTAGGGTGGTGTTTGTGTCCTTCCCAGCACATAACTGAGCAAGAAGTTGTTCTTCCTCCACAACCAAGTCAGTACACACTCCCCCTGTTGCAAGTGGGCCTTGACCTGAAGTGGGACATCAGTTCGGCCTACTTTCTGCATTCATTCTGAGCCCAGCACGCCATTTTCCTCGATCACTATGGAGATGTTTTGGATACGGCAGTATGAAGACTGTGATCACACACTACTGGAGGTGTGAACAGTGAATGTATTAAGGTGGAATAAGTCACAGAGTCTTTGGGAGATTCCCCAGTTCCCCTTTTGTGGTCAGAACCATATCAAGATGAGGAAGGATATGGGTAATAATTAAAATAGGATGTTATATGGTTGGGATGGGCTGTGTCATTGTCTATGGAGTATGTGGGAGAGATTGTGTTGCAGGAAGAATCATTGCATTGGTATCACTTGGTAGACGAGTTGATGTATGGGAAGAAGCCTTAAACAAGGACAGTGCTGGCTACTGTGAGTAGCTATATGCTCACTTACACAGTCAATTTTGGAACTTGGTTTGGGTGGAGATCTTCAAGGATGAGTTAGCACACAGGAGTGTATTGTAATTAGTCTATATTATGGGGTATGGGGGTGACTAGGTGACTGCCAGTATTGCTGGTACTAGTATAAATAAAATTAGATAGAATGACTTAAGTTCTTTCCTACCTTCTTGTTTTGCAGTGCACCTGTCTTCAATGCCCATGATTGTTCTAGATATCAGTAGATATCTAGATTCACTCCGTATCCTGATGTTGGGAACTCTTGTGTGAACATGAGTTGCATAGTCATGGTTGCGCCTCTCATTGTTAACAGGAATCTTATGATATGGTGGTCTCCCATACTGCAACAGGGTCATTTTGGCACCCATGTCAGTGAAATGTCTTTGGCTTGATGTCTATTGTCGGCTTGTGGGTTTCAGATTTGGGTCGGGGTGAGTCTGGTTGTCTTTGAGCTGATCAATTGCCTTGTTGTTTGGGCAAGCTCTTGATTCTAGTTCATTTTTAACCTAGTTCTTAGTTTCTCACTATACAAAACTCCCTCTGGTTTGCTTCTTGATGGTCCTATGTGTTCATTATAACATACCAATCACACTATTGCTCTGGTGGTAACAGTGGTAACAGACCTGCTCCTCCACATTACTCTAGTTTTCTAAGATTGGAATCTTACCTTGTTGTTTATTTCAGTTCCCTTGATCTAGATTCAAGCAGCATTTACAGATCTTATACCAGGTGTCTCCTCCTTCTTTCGGTAGGGATGGCTTTAACGGTTTGATCCTGCCCCATAGAAGCGTATTTCGTAATATAGTCATCGACGTAGG
>NW_003298881.1:90599-92758 GCF_000151645.1 Tuber melanosporum | reverse complement strand
CGTACTGCTGGTTGCCTTTTGGTGGTTTCTCTTGATCTAGCACTCTACTTGGCCTGTTTGTGCCTTTCACAGGCCTCCAGGTATCTGGAGGCAGGCCTGTAGTGGCCTGACTAGATTATGGCTGGCTACTTTAGCTAGTTATATGATATCTTGATGCTCACAAGGGGCTTGATAACTGTGGGGCTGGAGTGGCTGGTTGGGGCTTTGCTGTTGGGAAGAGGCTCTTGCGAGGACTTCTGAGTGGTGTTTCAGGTTGCTCCATCCCTGTTAAACAGTTCCTCGTGATGGCATAGTGCTGAGGACTGTAAAGCCCCCATTCTGATAGCCTCATATATGTATAGTAGGATGCCACTGCTAGCATTTAATTGGCTGGACTTTTGCATTGCATGTTGTGGCATTTCTTTGATTTCTTTGGCTCAGCTACTGGTGTGGTTGGAGTTGGAAGGTACTAAGTGTGGGCTATAGGCTCTACTGGCCTTACAGTCTATTACAACTAATATGTTTCTTTGGTTTGCACGTCTTGGGCAGTTATTAGACTTTTTATGCTATTCAATGAATCATTCAATAGCCATGGACTGGAGGGTTTCTACAGTGATTGAGCAATTTTGACATGGTATTCTGACCATGAAGTGCTAATCTGATCTTGTTTCTTGTACTGGGAACCAAAGGGAGTTGTACTCCCCTTGCTTTCAGTTGCGTGTGCAGGTCTCCTGGCTTTGCCTGGATGTATTCATTATACTTATACTATGGTATCTCAGGAATAGTTTCTAGAAGGGCTTTCTTTTCTATTGATGTCCTAGGATTTAGTCTTTGTATTGAGGCATAGTGTGGGCATGTATGAGGTGAAGGGTAACAGTTTTAGTTAAGTTGGTAGTTATTGGTAATTTTGATTTGTTTCATCCCATCACCAGCAGTTAGTCATCGTAGGCCCCTGTTGGCTCTGAGAGTTTAATTTAAATATAATTGAAACGGTTAAATTCTTTCCTATATTATAAGTTGAGTCTATAATATCACATACAAATATGTGCAGAGATACTAACTGAGAAAGTGTTTTTGTTTGGAGGCCTAAGTTGAGATTAAGGAAATGCATCAAGAGGTGTTATCACAAGAGGTGACAAAGAAGAAGAGTCAGAGTTATCGAGATCTTGGAATGGTAAGCTTGTGAGTCATAGGAAAACTAATATGTATAGAGTATCATTGTAATAATTTGTTGCGGTACCCTCAGATAATATCTACAGACAACATTCACTTTCCATTCGATCCACATCTTTTAGGCCTACCAGACTTTTGTGAAGAGGCACCAAAACCCTGGTTGGAACTAGCAACAGGTGCGAGTCAAGTTGGACCAGAAGAATGGTCAACACTGTGGTACACCCCACATGAGGTGTAAGACCACATGATGACAGAAGTAGGACCTTCCAATCCTCTGACTGGCCCAGGCCCTCAACAAGACACAGTGGTAGTATATTTTCTAGAAGCACTTACACAATTGATGTTGCGATACAGTAAGGTCCAGGAGCTACAAACCCTCTGTTAAGGTTAAACCAAACCAAGGCACAGAATTCACCAGGGAAAAATAATCCTGCGTCTGAGCCCATGGCACCGCATCCTGACGCAAACTTGATTTACCTTCCGTCCTGTGTGTCCCGTGCATCCTGTGTTACATTGCAATGGCCCTGCGCATCATGTGTGTCTGGATTCGCGTGTCAAAGTCCTCTTGCCTCCTCTACATCTAGTCTTTCCTCGCGCTTTGTCCCTGTCTGGACCACCCCCTAAGTATCTTTCTCCTATAGTTCCTTCTCCTGACTCTGAGCCTTTCGTCCTGTTCCTCAGGTCTGGCCCGGGACGCATTTGAATGCTGTCCTGTGCCCGACATGACTTCTGTTGGTTTTCCCGATGCTCCTAAATCTCCTTTCCGCCTACCTCTTCATCCTGACGCCTAGACAATGTACGGCCACACCCTGGAGACCTCCAGGCCTTCCTATGCATTGCCATGCTACGTTTGGCTTGTCCAGGTTCTTTGTGTCGTCGTGAGATCGCTGGACTTTCCACGTCATCCACAGCCATGGTCCGGCGCATCATATTTGTAGCTTCAATCATTGCACTTAGTCCTCATATCGTTTCTACCCTCACCCACTGCTCATTTGGGCGCTGACTCT
>NW_003298881.1:72372-90449 GCF_000151645.1 Tuber melanosporum | reverse complement strand
ACGACTCAAGTAGGACGGAGCAGTGGTACGACATCCGGGGACAGTCTATTCTTGTATCGCAATTCCTAATAAATGTTGTTAAATGTCTTCAAATCAATGCGGCTGTTAACCAGCCAGTGCCAGTCGCCCTCCAGGATCAGGTGAGCCAGGCCAAGACTCATGCCTATATCAACAATCATAACCTTGCACACCTCTGGCCTGTGCTGTAACATCACAAGAGTATCTAACTCAGTTTGGCGCCCAGCGTTGACGACTCACAACATCTCCATAGCTGCGAGTCGGCACACTTGATTGGGGTACCTGTAGTCCCTGATTTTAAAAACTGCCAAGAGTTTCCCGGCAAGTCGCTCTCTGAGTGCTCCATACCTGTGCTCCTGACCAGCTTGTATCCAAACCCAATCATTGCGGATAGCATGTTTCCTGAAAAGCTCAGGGCCAATACATCCGGTGTGGTGCACCTCACACACATCCATTTCCTGGAAGGCTAATACCGGTATTTCAAGTTGGGTCCGCTGTTTGACTGGAAGGTGTCGAAGTATATCAGGATCTTCATGAAGGCAGTGCTCCAAAGGTAGACTCTGTAGGCTATACCTGATCAACACTCGGCGTAAGGACTCATTGTTCATGCTTAAGACTTTGCAAAATCCCATGAGCTCGCAAACATCAAGACAACGTCCCTTGAGAATCCGGCGTCTGGGTTGTACCGACTCAGTACTCGAAGATTCTGCAGGTTCTACATCATCAACAAGGATATCTGCATCCCGATGTCGGAGCCAATCTAAGTTTAAAAGTCTCATGCGGATCTCATGATGTCTGCCGTAGCTCTGCAGGATCTGCCATGCTGCATCATTCTCATTCGAATTTCGCCATCCCTCTTTAATTTGCTCATTGTGAGGCAGCTCGCCAGACTCCGTGGAATACATGGAAATGTTACTGAACTTGTATATATGCTCACGAAAATGAGATACGAGATGCATCTTAATTAAGTGGAAATGGGACTCGGCACGACCCAGTTCCAAAGGTTCGTCCCTCTCGGCGTCACGTTCCTGTGCCTGAATCCTAAACTGCTTGGATTTCATTTGCGATAGATTGACAGCGCCTCGCTAATTTCTTAGCTCAAGGTGCTGGTTCTGAATCTTTTCTCTTGTCTGTTTCGATATTTGAAACTCGAGGAAGATATCCTTCGTCTTGTGAAAATGACTGAAATATTCTTCCATGTAACCTATTGTCTCAGGTGTATGACATCGGTATTGTACCATAAGACTGAAATCAAGTAATGACCTGACGCAGAGAAGGGTGCAACTGAAAGGCCAGGTTTGCATGTGGTCAGGCTGTCTTAGCGCAACGGTGAGGACTGCCAAAAGACATCTCCCCAAGTTCCTCATCTCTTTTCCCTGCCACAGTGTAACCTGAGGGTAGGCCTTTTTGGGAACAAAAAACCCGGGGTATGGTGGTAAAGACGACCAGGCGTCATCGAAGGCTTGCTGACATCCGTACTTCTTGAGAAACCCTTTGATCCACTCCCTCATATGCTTAAATAGTGTGAGATACACTGTATGTAGCAGATCTGGCTAGTGAAGGTTGGGCACGGAAACGCGATGAAGTGATTGAAAAATGTTTCGCCCCATCTTTACACCAAGGGTGTCGAAGGTGATATTGGGGTCGGTGGAGTGAGAGCTGGTTTCTGAATCTAGACCCTGTTCAAGACGTTAGTAAGCACCATTATCTCTCAACGGATAAGCTTCAGTGGAGTAAAGTCCTAACATATGCGGTGGTACCTCACATTTTGGACAGGCACTGGTTTTTCCACCATGGAGTACAGCGTTTTCCATGGGTTCCGCAATCCAGGCAGCCAGGATTGAGAAGCATCGCCGGACTTTGCCATCGGCACACTCTATTGTGACGCCCTCCTGCGCTGTGTCTTGTAAGGGGTCAAATATGAGCTGGAACACGTCTTGTAAAGTGTCTGCATTTTTTTGCCTCTGGAGTTTGTCAGATGTCCCCTTCGTGAGTTTGAGTGGAATGGCCAAGAGTGTTAGGAGGAGAATCGCCCTCATTTCGTGCTTGTTCCACTTGGTGGATGTGAGATTTCCAAGAGTCATATACATAGGCCACGCCTTCTTATGGCCCGAGAAATTGCTGACCTGTGTCTGATCACATAGCCCAATGATTGGAACGACTGTGGCGCCCTGCGGAAGAGTTTCCTGTCTGCAGTCAGCATCATTCCACGGAGTTGGGTCGGGAAGTGCTAGTTGTAGGGAATGTACTTGGGTGTCCCACCACCAGTCTGCAGTGTGCATTTCTGCATAAATGCTCTCTCCACTGCAGTCGTATTCACGACTTGGCGCATAAACAAAATCTTCTCTGTATGCTATCAGGGGCAGAAGGTATCTAACACAGTCTAGGATATTACGATAGAAGAATGGCTTGACTCTGACACCGTCGTCGACATCACCTTCGAATCACCGCAGATATGGGCCGTAAGGATTAAGGGAGCGGAGGTTGTTCTCTAGTGTATGCATTGAGCTATAGCTGACGGATGCAGAATCACTGGGACCCTTGGAAAAAAACGCTTTAATTTGGGACTTGGGTACTTTGCTTTCAATGAACCAAGATGCAAGTTGGAAATCGTGTGCAGTAGCAAAGGGCGCCCATGGTTCCTCATACAAATCATGTAGTTCTTCATCAAATGCATAGACTTGTCCAATAGCTTCACCAGCACCTGAATAATAGTCAAGGTCCCCGGGTGCCATGGACGTTTTAAGCCGAGCATTGGACTCTTGCTCATCATGATGATTGAACATATTGGATTCGCCAGGGTCCAGGTCAGCTTCAGATTCATAGTATGAATCGGTCTGTTCATTGCGAGGGAGTGGTGGTTCGAGGTGTAGTGGATCGTTTTCTGTATCGGGAATGAGAGTCACTGGGTCGATAGAGGGAGTATCATCCACTGTAGATGCAAGAAGATTGCCTAGATTCGCGTGCGCTGTTCGCAGGTCTTTCTCATAAGTGCTGGCTCGCTCATACTTGCGGTGGCAAAACCGACATTTGATAGGCATGATGGATGTGAGTGCAGGAGACTTAGAGGTGCCGGTGGGTGTGCAGAGGGGGGGGGTTGGGTGTTTACATTTATGAGCATGAAGGGAGTGCTGGGTTAGGCTGATTGAAATATAGCTCAGCATTCTTCGAGTCTAGCTCATGAGAGACATAAATATGTGTCAGGTATTGCCCAGTCTGTTGGCCATGAGCGTTTGAAGGTTCGTTCTCCTAGTCGGATTAGAGAAATGGCCTAGCCGCCTGAGCATTGAGACATATGAATCTTCAAAGATCTCCCTGGTTGTTCAAGATGCCTAAAGTTCTGTGACTTTAGTATATATACACTAATGTGTTCATGACCGATGGGAGGTCATACCATCTGAAGATCCAGAATATTCATATCATCCACAACTGTCAAAATCCATCCTATATTAATCTATGTTTCGAAAAAAACCGATGACATGGCTGCGAATAATACCCTTCGGTCTGTCCATACATCAAATGGGGGGAAAGCCGTGGCGGTTGCCAGAGAAGCGTACCAGCTTCCACCTGTAGGTCTGAGTGGGACAATTGGGCCTGGACGCTCGGGACAAGCTTAAAAACTTAACCAGCTCAAGACCACTATTGGGTTTGATGCATACGACAAAGCATGCTATCATGGTTGTCGAAAGACAGTTAAAGACCATATCCTAACAAGGAACTGCATCAAGGGCCAGTTGCTTTCAAACAATGTTTTTGCCAAGATTTTCCATGGCATGAGGAGATTGCGCCCAGCGTCTGATCGCCTTGTGAGCACAGATGCAGTTCAGGATGGAGCCACAACTAACTGGATCGATAAGGCTATCGTTCAGCTTATCAAGGAATGTGGTAAAAGGTTGTCACATACCATCCTGACTAGAGTATCTGGGCATGTACAATCATCCGGAGCAATAGCCCTGGGAGATGTAGCTATTCCTGGTGCATTACAGCCATCTGGTACACCTGCTATGTGGACTCATCTTTTGGTGGTTCCTGGGGATGGCGGGCAGACACAAGCTGCTCAGGAAGAAGAGCAGGACAATGCTGTCGATGATGAACAGGATCTTGGATCTAGGGCGCCAAATGACGATGGCGACAGTGGCCAGTAGGGGAATGAGACTGCTGTTGAACCCTGGTATCCGGGAAAGCCAGTCACTGAGGGGGGTGGAAACAGTGCCCAGACAGGGGAGACAGAGGGCGGTGGAAACAGTACCCAGACGGGGGAGCAGGAGAACACATGTCGTGCAGTCTGCAGGGGTCCAGAATTCCCACAGGTTGAAAGATGTGCCAGTAACAAGTTAGTCCATTCTCTATGGTAAATAGGTGTTTTCGCATACTAACTGAGATGATAGAGGTTGGAATGCGCTTGTTGGACGCCGACGTGCTGTGCGTATGCTGGTAGTTCAGCCATCGCGCCGCGTCCTCAGCCCCCATCAACCACCAATCAACTGTGAGTTACTCCACTGGCACACTCCCCACATCCAGGTTTGGAATTTGGTGAATTGGATTCTTATGAAGTCCATGGCTTGTGTAGACTGATTCTGCGCCGGACGCCCATGACCATGTTTCGTTACATCATTGGCGCAAGCGGTGCTGGATGCCAGATGCTGCGCGACTCACCAAGCGAACCACTTTCCCCAGTGAACATGGTCTTGATAGATAACGACAAATCAACAGGTGCTTGGGATGCTCAGCAATCGTTTTCAGGATGACCCACTGGATCTGATAGTGTATTGTTACCAGTACGCCGATGACGACAGGCCTGTAACGCCTGAATACTATTGGCAGGTGTATCTAGGCAAAGATGAAGTTAAGCGTAGCGAGTCCAAAGACTTGCAGACTACTGGTCAGCTGCACTATCGGCATATCCCAATTCTTGAGGTTGGTTCCGACGACGATCAGAATGATGGCGCCGATAACAATCAGCCTGGTGGTGGTGCCAACAAACAGCAAGATCAGGGTGATGGGAATATTGCGATGACCCAGGCATCCGGTGACGTAGACTCTGATGATCCGACAGAGAAAGTCCGGAGAGCCCACGCAGAAATACGAGTTGATAATCCAGCTAACTCTGGCACCTCTCGTTTGGAATTGAACAACAAAATGTTGCCTAGCTTAAATCTCGAAGCTGTGCGATGCTGGCTGTTTAGTTCACGGCCCAATAGGAAGGAATGTAAGCGCAGTGCTTCAATGGATCTTTTAAAGATTGACTTAAGGGATCCAAGGAGATTGTGCTTGGAAATAGTGGCCGATATGTATTCGACCCAGATGGATTGGCCGGCACCTGGTCTCCACCCTGGATCAGTCCAGACTGACTAAGGTTCAGTCCTTGCCCCCGTTCGTAACCCGATGCCAATCACGGGACAAAAGGGGCGCATACCTGCCAACGTTGCAAATGTTCTGACGACAAAGTCAAAGAGATAGCGCTGGGATTGTGGGCTAGATAGTCACAAGCTGTCAATGGACTTGGAGGTCCCCGGATTGTACGCTGTGTGCGCCTAGATTGTATGTAAGCATTTTACATTATCATAGGCAGTTTTCTTAGTAGTCAGGAGTATATCTTTCAGTGCGTGTATCTTAAGTCTGACTGCATGTCGCCATCATGTGTTCCATTTCCTCAATTGGCCTCTCTCGTCATTAGGTGAGATGTAGTGTACGTGGTCTACATTCGGAGGTCCGCATTTCGACTGTGCTGTATTGGTTGGCGCATGGAGCGTGAGGTCACGAGCTCCTATGGGGCTTAACATTCTTTTCTCCGACACGTGATTCAACCCTTGCTTAGGTCATCACACAGAAAGACGATAAGTTGGCACCTTCCACGGTTGCTCCTTGCTCCTGCGTTCCATCTACCATTCCCACCACCCCTGCATGTGAAGCACACTCGTATTGAGTAAAGTTTGGCCATCTCACAGGCGTCTCGCAGACTGGATTCTCAGTTCCATCAATTGCCTCTCATTTCTCTTTATCTTCACTGACGTCCGGTACTCCTTATTCCGCAGACCATCTCGTCTCGCATGCCCAATCCTGCGCCTAAAATACAACAATGCCGCCCATGGTACCATGGACTCCATTGGACAAATCGATATAAGTTTACATATCACCTTGCATCCACTCCAAGGCATCAAACCATACTAATAGGTCTGTTTGCTTTAGGCGCCGAGTCGGAGACCCCCAGACTGAGACAGGGCATAGCATAAAATGCCAAAATGAACTACCACGCACAGCAGCCTAAGCGGGAGCAGTCAAACGAGCGTATGGGACCAAAACAACCGATTTCATCCCATTAAGGGTCGTAGAGCTAAAGTTTATCACAAGCCGGATCGATTCTGTGGGCAGCAAGGCAGCATTCATTGTGCCGCTCCTGAAATCAAGGTAAGTGAAAGAGCATCTATATATTTACGGAAATGTACAACACTCATATACTCATTGTTCTCGCAGCACTGGTAAATGTGTCGGAGACATTAACTACGCCAAAACCTGGTTTGGGTTCAGTGATTTCAGCAAGACAAATGTTCAGTACAAGGCCGGGCGCAAGCAACTCAAAAGTTACATTAGCACTCTGAACTGGAAGCCCACTGAGCTCTCACATGAACAATGGGAGTCGCTATTTGTTTTCGCCGGCTACCTTGGGCCAACTAGGGAGCGCCGGCTGCTAATAGAAACACAGCATCGACGCGACGACCTGGACGAACTCGAATGCCTGATGAATATCTAGGTCCAAGATGCAGCTAAGACGCTACACCCATCGAAGCTGAATTCCCAGACCCAACACGGGGGGACTGGCCACAGGGCGAGATCCACGAATAAGACATCTGTGTAATCCACGTCCTTGGTTAGTTGCTAAATGATTGTGACCGAGGCCAGATCCCAACTCTCTCTACCTGAACCATTGCGGGCTATCAGGATACACGTCATTCGGAGAACTGGTGCTCTGCTCGCCAAGCATGCGTTCTTGAACTATGCGTGGTACCCCATCGAACTGGACCAGGGCGTGGCTTGGGGGGTCGTGAGATCTCCAAGCATACAAGAAGTAATCCGGATGGTCAAGGCTCAAAATAATGTGATGGCCATTGGTTACCCCGGCTACATCATCGGCCCCACCAGTCAAGGCACCCCCTCCCTAGGCCATGTGCCCTCCCAACCTCTCCCACTGTCTGAGCTCATCATCTTGTACGACGATGACGACATGAGCACGTGGCTCCCGGCCAACCAACATGACGGAACAGAGCCTATGGATCTTTTGGTCGTGGAGTCATCTAATGATGAGGAAGTTACAAGATGCAGAACCCCACAGCCAGAGTCAGGACGATAGACATGTTTCGACAGAAATATCTGGAATCATGGAGGAGATTTCAGTGAATCAAGGGGGAGCCACGTGGGAGGAGGAGGGGGAAAGAGATCAAAGTGACGAGAAGGAGGATGAGAGTGAGGATTCTCTCGATCTGGAAGAGGACGAATTCCAAATTCCGGACGCTACCCCATAGGTCGTTCCCAATGTCATAGACGAGGTCAGTCTTGACATGCTCATTGTTCTATTAACGTACTGGATCCTACATGATTGCTAATCACAACGATAGCAACAGGCAAGAGCCCGCGCCCGGACTCGGACCAGTACTCGCTCAGAGAGGGAGTACTCTCCTCCTCCTGCGGCCCACATGCCAAAGCCAGCCAGGAGCCCAGCGCCTTCGCGTCTCAGGGATCCTTACGCCTCCACTCCCTCACAACATCAACGGAACACAGTACATCCCTTTTCTGTCTCTGCCGGCGTAACGACTTTGCCACACAAACCTGGTGCACCTGCTAGCAGTGGCTCTCACTCCCATCGGCATCGTCCGGAAGTCCCTCGCGATCAACCCTTATCGTCTGACCTTGCACCGCCTCACCTGTCCACTCAAGATAGGCAGGGACACCTGAACAAGATACTACTAGAGACCCCGTGGTTGGCGGCTCCCATATCGAAGCCCCTTGGTCAGCCCTCGCACTCCGCTCCTACTCATGGGCACGATGTGGCGATTGACAGCGTAAGTCCGTTCGAATAAGTCATCGAATCTAATTGCCACCCTGATTCGCGTCTCCCAGCTCCTGGGACCCCATCAGCAGCGGGTCCTCCTCTAACACCACCAACTCTCCCGCCTCCTGAGGCATCCCAGGCATCGGAGACAGCACCTCTGTCTACCCCTAATGTTGGGATGCCCGCCCCTCAAAAGACTCCCAATTAGGCAATGCGCAAGGGCAAAATCAAGATCCACGCCACCACCTGACGGCAAAATCCACGAGAAATGATGCCAACTCCCCCTGGGCCCTGCCGGTCTGGACCCAAATGTCCCAAGTGATAAGGGGATTGTATCCAGTCACTCCCTTTTTTCTTCTTCTCTGGATTCCCATGTAGGCGTTTTCCTTGGGTGTTATGTATTAATCCATGTTCCTTGCTCTTACATGTATTCCTAGTCTAGACTTCTCCTTGTGTCCAGCGTCAGATACTTGTATACCCTATGATTCTCACTTTTGAATTGGGTATTCTTAGACTTGACTTCTCTTTTTGTGCGGCGTGCAGCATTCATAGCCCCCCTTACAGGGAAATCACGTATTCATACCCGTTTTTAGCTAGCATATAATAGCACATTATGAGAGTCTTCGTCTGCCAGTCCACTCCTGGCCAGGCGCCAGGCCAGCACCCCAGATCAACCATCTTATTGGATCCTATCAGAAAGTTTCACACACCATTGACCCGCGCTAAGCTTATGCCTAGTCATGAGTTTACAGTATCCTAGTCCCATTCGACTATGGGATGAGTCTCGCAAGAAATTAAATCGGCTATCCATACTCTTTGTGGTTAGGATTAGTTCAGACTAAGTCTAGGGCGTCGTGCACATTTCATTTCACCAAAGATCTCCCAGCTATGATTGTTGGGTACAATACAGTATGTTTTTCCTGATGGACCTCATCGTCAACATTCACGAAATCAGTTTTTTGGAATATTCCGTCTCCACATAACCTGAGGACGGTGCCTTCGATCGAAACCCTCCTGGCTTTACCGCGGTCATGATTTTTCACCTATTTCCATCGCGGGCAGTATGCAGAAGATTCACAAACCCACATTTTGGTTTTGATTCCTGCAAAACTATACCAAGTGATAATATGTGATTCAACTAACCTACAATGAGTGCTAGCGTGTAAGACGCCTCACGCATCCCAATGAATACGACAGACCTGTCCAAACACAACAAATGTGCCCACTCACAATATCAGAGTCTCGCAGATTGTCCCAACCACCCCTTAATGCTAGCGTACCTGTACTCGAGTATAAGACTGGGGCGTCCCCTTAATCACAAGAAACACACTCAAACACAAACATCATCCTGAGTCGCAACTTAAGCTTACTATCGCTTTCATTCCTTTCATCTATGCTATATCTAAATTCAGTTGTAAAATGCCCAACAAATACCATGTACAGACACGGGGTCAGCCAGCTCCTCAGGTCGGCAACCAGAACGGCTGCAGACGCAGCGGCGCATCCGATATCAGTGCATCAGTAAAGTCGAGGTCTAGATCCCAACAAGATTCTCACACCTCCACGAGCACACTGGCGTTCGGGTCCTGGCAAAGCATATCTCATGGCTCCTCCCGGAGCTCAGTCTCTCCAGACCAGCCTGTTAATCGGGGATCTTCACCTACAAATCACAGTCAAATAGCGAGGCCACCGAAGCATCTACGCCGGAGTGGATTGCAGGAAGACACATATAATGAACGTGAAACACAACAAGATGGTCCGGGAAACCAGGAACCTGTGCATCTATCTGACGATAGCAGTGATGAGTACCAGATATCACACCGCACTGCTGAAAGTGAACCAGACACCGACCCTGACGCCCAGGAGTCTAATATCGCTGATGAGGCCACTTCACAGCCTCGCCACCTGGGGCAACATGCTAAGACAGCACCAGACAATCGCCCCACATCTATTTGCATTTTGACAATCAGTCAAACACGTCATCCAGATGCAGGGCGGCGAACCGCAGCTCTTCACAGATGCATAGGTCGCGGAGGTGCCTATATCCCGCCCATATTTCCATCCTCAAGTCAAGGACAATCATCCTCTCCATTGGTGAGCAGCAGCTCTAGTTTGTCCACTATTAGAAGCTCTAGTCCTGCTGGCTGTCTGGATTCAACTAGATGTGTAAACTGGAATGGCAATAACGCGAGGCAAAACCACACCATCGGCCCTGAGCATGCCCTATTGGACGAGGCCAAGTCTATAATTCTGGACTATACCCTTTTTCATAACCCACTCCCGAATCCTGTTAGGTTGACAGCGAAAATGCAGAGTATTTGGGACAAGGCCAAGCGGAATTTAGCTGAAGTCGAGCCTGTAGAACGAACTGAGGATAGTCTCAACATTGTAAGTGCAGTCAGATATATACCTCAATGTACAGAGGAGTACTAATAGTGAAAGATACATTCCAAACACACGAGTATACGAGCACATCTTGTTTACCATGTGAAAAACACTCTGGTAAACCTTTATCAACTCCTGAACGACCCTGGTTGTAATGCGCTTCAGGTTGAATACCTGCTGAAAGACGACAGGTTTATGTGCAACCCGAAAGGATATGAGGTTTGTTGCCAACGATTGAATGCACAAGACCTCTCATCTGAACTGACCATCTATCTTCCGGGCGCAGCATGCGAGATTACGATTCCTAGCTCTACAGATTCCGGATGCAATATATGGCCAGTACTTCGCCGGGAAAACGATGCGAGGCATTGCAGACCCTTCCTTCATAAACAAGTTCAATGGCACATTGATCCGCTTTACATGGCCGATACTATACCATACACTCAGCGCGTGGGAGACCGGCGTCTATGTTGAGCTGAGGGACTTCCAGCCAGAATTGGCCGGAGGTGAGGATTGGCGGAACACGTAATTACACGTCTATGATGAATATTGCTAACATGTCTCTGAATGCACAAGACCTATATCAATGTCTGAGGGACACCTGGCGTAGATGCCCCTATGCCGGGTAGCAGATAATCCTATATTCACGCGGAGGTCAACAAAAAGATGCATCAAGAACAGCACATCCAAAAGGACAGGGTCGAAGGTCATGATCGTGACTTGGATGTCCTACGCGCTGAACCTGTGAGCAGGAAATCGAACCCAGCACCGATCCAATCCTCTCGGGTTAGTCACAAAGTCACAGATTTGCAACTAATTGGCCAGTCCAGACGTCTCGTGAGCCTCAACCTTTCTCAGGACACACATTTCACTGCACTACTCAACAGCGACCTCCCCACTGCAGATCTTACACACTTTCTGGTAAATGTCCGCAGTCCTATCGATTCCCAGGAGCTTCCCGAGCCTTTGTCGACCCCCGACCATACCTCACGCCTCTCCCTTAGTCTGGAGGATTCTGAAGAAGCGACAACTTCCCTTGCCCGCGATTTTGACCCTAGAGATACTTGGGGACAGGCGGACTCAGCGCTTTCGAGGGACAACCATGGTGACAGTATAAGTATTGCAAAAGAATGTGACCGCACAGGGCAGCCAGGCGGCAGAATACGTGTTCATAAACCAAACATATAATCAGAAGACGTTGACGGCCAAAGAGAGGCGTGAGTACTGGAGAAGCCACGTAGAGACTTGACAGCCAGGATCACCAGTAGATCAATAGTAAATACATCTGATTTGAACAGTACAGTACTTGAGTAGTAGATTCTGAGCCTGGCACTCCTGTGTATCCCGAAATCAGCTGCATCGCTTAAGGAGTCCGGATATCTTAATATGAAGATTCAACGTCTCCAGACGCAACCAGAGCGCAGGGGAAGACTTGACAAGCACTAAGGAGGGTGGCGGCGTCGTGACACGGGGGCTATCTTTAGGGTATTCTGGATGCACGGCACAGAAGTAGCATACAATTATGAGGGACCTGATACACATCACGAGATCCGGGCCGTGACGATGTGAGACTGAAGTCGTCAGGATAGGGGTTAGGCGCCATGGCATCCGTCAGGATAGGAGTTAGGCACTATGGTGTTCGTCCTGATCCAAAGCCAGAGGATGAGATAATCTGGATGCGATACACAGCAGAAAGCTCGTAGTCTGGAGGGGAAAGAGCTGTGGCGGCTGAGCTCATGAGGAAGACAGAACGGCATGGTCGGTGAACAGGACGGAAGGGGATTGTGGTGGCTGAGCGCGGGAGGCAGAGGATGCAGAGGTCTATGGGAGGATAGCATCAGGATGGAAGTGGTGTCAACCAGGGAAATCAGGACGCAACGTGCGAGCGGCACCATGTCCTGATTAACGCAAATCGTCCTCTGCGTCCCTTGCGTCAGACGCACAGGATGCACTGGACGTGAGGATTATTTTTCGCTGATGTTGAACAACTATAAATGTTCTACAAAGCTGTTGATGTGGCAAAGATCATGAAGACAGATGAATCTTCTATATTTCTAGTTGGCTTCAAGAGAACCACCAAAAGATTCTAAGACTAAACCCAAATGAATTCCTACCCACAGTATATCACACCAGGAAAGATTTCTAAACCACCTACCAAGTGTAATTGGGTGAGATTGATGCTGCAGAAGTAGGGTGAAAGTGTCCTATGGATCTAGAATTCAGACCTAAGAGGAGGATGGCAACCCAGAATGAAGTTTGACTTTTTTCAATGGAACCCGAGGTGGTTTCCATTACCACGGCCGACTGCCGTTATGTCAACATGAACTAGAAGCAATGGGAAGGGAGGCATTTGGATACCTCGAAGCAGGTAAAATAGGAAGAACTTAAGAACTGGCAAAAAGGATCATTGGATAGAACACATTCTTAACTGCCTGCCTGGACTTGGCAAAGAAGAGAGATATCAATTAGCTGAAAACCTAGACAATGAGACCCTAGGACAATAATTGTATTTTGAAACCACAAACCACTTTCCGAGAGGAGTCAGCAATGGCAGTGGACCCAATATGGGGCCAAGGATTGAACCGATTAAAAGACAAATATGATAGAAAGATGAATGATAAACTATGCCTCAAATGTAGGCAAGGAGTACGCAGAATCTGACACTACTGGAGACTATATAACTTGTGAAACACAACCTCTATTGCCAAAGCCAATCCAAAGAAAGAATTTAAACAACGGATGGCAATTAAGGAGATGAAGCTGGAATCAGAACAAACGTTGGGAAACAAAGAAAGTCCCCGGTAGGAGGTGGTCTGAGGAATGGCAAAGACAAATCCATCAAGATATTGAACCTATATGAAGGATGGAAAAAACAGCTTGATATCAAACAATGATGATTAGCGAACAAGCAACTTTTTCTACCAAGATAACTTTATGACAACAAAATCAAGGTATACATTAATGCAAATATTAACTTTGGGGATAAAGAAAAGTTGATTGAGGAAGAGGTATGCGATATGCATAATATTTTAATGATGAAATCGAAGAATCCCTGATAGATTTATATGGCAGACAGAGAACCAAGCATGCTGAGACCAGTAATCAATACAACAACACTGGGAATAGCTACCGTGATACCTCAAGTGCTCGCTACTCGTATATGGCAAATTGGAATACTCATCCAAAGCCCAGAATGCCAAAGTAGGATTCTCACAGTGAGGAGTGAGAGGGATTAATGGATCCTAGCTAAAAGGTTGACACTAAAAGCCAGAGTGTCTACCAACAGGTTAGCTAAGGCAGCAGGATACAACCTGTTTGGACACAAAAGACATAGGATACCAGCCAGAGTATATGGTATAGTTGAGAGAGCAATTGCCATTGGATTACCGGAAGGCACCAATGTACTGATCACACCGAGCAGTGGACCCGGTGCCAAGCAGGGCCTATCAACCAAGGTACAGGTTATTGATTCTGACAGTCTAGGAGAAGTTGAGGTTATTCTCATAATCTCAGGACCAACAAAGTTCACAATAGAAGCAGGAAAACAGATCAGTCAATTCATTGGCGAAAAGATCATGAAGACTATTTTCAAGGAATGTAAAGAGCTCGCCGAGGCTGTGATGGCTGAACAGGGGTTCTGGTGTATGGACACAAATGAGAGGAAGATAGAAATCTACATGATTTCTGCAGCAGTGTTCATACACTACCACAAGTGAGGAGAAGCAACTGGAGTACTCCAGCATCAAATAGAAGAAGACAGACCCCATCTAAGAGCAACCAATACCACTGCCAAGCTGGCAATAAAGGCTAAGAAAAGAATAATAAAATTAGTCATCCATGCAATAGAACTGGAGGAACCGTGATGATGATAATTACCTGACAACTGTCTATGCGATATGGGGGAGAACGAGCTGAAAGTACTACAAGAATACCTGTTTAAATACTTTCAGAATGGATTAATCAGAGAAGTGAAACAAGGATATAATGGGTCAAGTGATTTGCTTGTCATGATAATAAACAGCAAATTAAGACTATATATGGACTACCGAGACATGAACATGGGCACCAAACAAGATCTGTATCCACTATCATGTATCGGAGTGATAGTAATGGGTAAGATGGAAGATGTCTTAAATAAGGAAAAACTTGTTCTTGTATTTTTCGCCTTGATGTGTGGCTTGAGCCATGGTGCTTGATGGTATCTCTTTATATACAATTTCTCCCTGCCTTGTATGCTCTCCTATCTAAACCCTGATGCCACCTGTGACAACCTTTTCCTTTAAACCCAGTCATCATATGTCAGACTACATTTTTGACATATGATATTGAACTATATTCTGGTACCTTATCTATCGTTCTCCATCAAGGAGATGCAGTAGACCAACTCAGATCAACAAAATACTACACCAAACTGAATATCAGAAATGGATTCCACAATATATAAATCAAGGAAGGAGGCCAATACAAGAGGGCCAAGAGCAGAGGATAGGAAAGATTTGAATACACAGTAATGCCTTGCAGTCTTACCAATGCACCAGCATTGTTTCTATTAAGGGTGAACTACGAACCTTCCCCATACTTCGATATCTGTTGGGTTGTACACCTAGATGATCACTTAGTAAACCTGGATACACAACCAACATAGGAAAGATGTGAGGAATGTGATGTAGACTATTGAGGTGACAGGTATGAAGTTGAAGCCACAAAAATGTGAATTCCACAACATTCAATTGGAATACTTAGGATTCATCACTAACCTCAATGGAGTACAGATTGACCTGACCAAGCTAAAAGCTGTTTGGGACTGGAAATATCCATCCAGGGTAAAGGGAGGTTAATGCTTCCTCTGGTCATCAGCAACATTTATTGCCGGTTCATGGCAGTGTTCCGCATCATGGCCAAAGCCCTCAATATGCTGATAAATAAAAATCGGAAATAGAGTTGCAGAAAAGAAGAACAAGTAGCATTCAACAAGATATGAACAAACATAATCACAGCACGTATACCAGTGCACTTCAATTCTGAGAAAGAAATGAGGGTAGAAACTAATTGCTGGGACTACATGTGTTTGAAGATCCTATCACAAAAACATGAATGCAGAAAATAGAGACCAGTACCATTCTGGTCGAAGACAATGTCACCAATACAATGCAGCTACAATGTTCACAACAAGGAACAATTAGTGATTATTGAAGCACTTAAACAAGTGTGCACACTAAGACATTGGCAGCAGATATCTAGTCAAGATATTAACTGAATACAAGAATGTGAAACAGTTCACAACAAAGAAGGAACTGAAAGGATGGTGAATCTAAAGGACCAAATTACTTAGCCAATATGATATCCATATCAAATACTTACCAGAAAAGGAGGGAGGGAAACAGGATACCGTCATGTAAAGATTACAAGATTTTATTAACAATGATGACAAAAGAGTTACTTAAAGAAAATAAATACTTCTGCCATGAGAAAGAAACTTCAACAGACATCTCCATGAAAGATAGGCAGTCATAGCTCATACAAGGGAGACGGTGAAGTTGCAAGACAAGAATGGAGAAAAGATCAAAGAAGCAGTCACGTGTGATGAAACAATGTAGTTAATATGAAAAGCATTGGAGGAAGGAAGAAAACAGTTGTAGAGATTGGCCATAGGTCCAGATTAATGGAAGGAATGATATCTTTAATATCAAGGAAAACCAAAGATTACCAAATAGGAGCAACTAGCGAGTCATCTGATTTCACAAAATCATGACACATGCTGAGTGAGACATGGAGGAATTGCTAAAATAATCAAGCTGAGAAGCAGGAAATATTGCTGGTCTAAGATCAAGGAAACAGTTAAATGTTACCTCTAATATGGCGATACATGCTAAAGGTGGAAGATGGTTCGACAGTCACTGCATGGACTACTAAAATTTAATGAAATACTTGGAAAGCAGGGGCATCCATAAGGATAAATTTAATTATAGAGTTAACAACTTCAAAAGGGTTTTACCGTATATTGTTGTTCATTGATGGTATGTCTAAAACGAGTAACCATATCCCATGTAAGTCAGTGAAAGACATAAGGTAATTATTTGATCTATTCCTCAATCATGTTGTAAGAGATCAGGGTATACCACTAGTGTTCATCCAGGATAGAGGGTTACTATTCATCAGGAGAATGAGGAAAATGATAGCAGATAGAGCCAGGATCGAAGGGAAAGTCAGTATGGCTCCCAGTATCAAAGAGATAGAGAGAGCGAATGAAGGAACAAGGTATTGGAACAATTACTATAAACACAGATCAACTATGTGAAACATATCCGGTACAATATCTAGCCAATTGCCTAATTGGCATTGTACAACAACAAGCGAGAAAGTACCGGTATAACACAATTGTCAGCCAATAAAGGTAGACATTCTGGAGTATCAGAACATTGATGATTGGTAGAGAAACAGCCTTTTGGTCACTGGATGTTGCAAACAACTGACTTGGGCAATGACTAATACACCGCTAGGACAGAAAGAATATTTAGATCACAAGCCAAAGGTTGATCAGAATCTAAGATCAGGCTCTATGGTATCATTATTACACCACCAAGGCAAGACTGAAAGACTATTAAAGCAGCTGGACTACAAGAAAATCGGACTGTTCAGAATCCGGGTAAAGATGTGGTCTGGAACTTATAAGCTGGACCTCACACTAGTGATAAAGATACAGGAGACATGACACTTCTCACTCCTAGAACCCTATCAAGACAAAAGAGTTCGCTATTAGATCATTAAATTCCCACAACTTATCTAGTTAGTGGCTGAAGAGAAATAAGCACAAGTCACCATGATAGACACTCCTCCAAAATAAGAGAGACTCCAGTACTGTGCTAAGCAGACAGGATATTCCCTATAAAAGATAAAACTTATTATTGGTTGGAAAACATTCTCAATGACTCATAAAACCTCATCACGCTCCATGAATACTGCTCAGGAAAGTCAAACCCAGGTACATGTCAAATAGAAGCGGGTCAGGAATGGCTGGCAAAACATCACATCACTCGTACAACATGAAGGGATTGGGTGATTGCACGAGGTCTATCACACTTACTAGTCCTGACAACTCTTGGCCAACTGAAGTCCCACTAGATGCTCAGGCACAACAAGCTAGCAGGAATGTGCACAATATTCTCCTCTCTTGGATGGTATTCTACAAGGATGGATCCCTAGTACACATCGAGGAAAAAGAAGAGGCAAATTAAGAGTACTAACAACCGGGACAAAAAGCATACGTATACTAATTGCAAGTCATAGTACAAATATGTTCATCACTGATGCTGTCAGGCCATACTATGAATCTGTTGTTTCAAGGAGACATGTTTACTTATTAGCATGAAAATACTGATATGGATAGGTACTAGTAGCAAGACTGAACTGTGTAGGCACTCTCTAAAGGGCATGCGGCATGTTATAAAGGGTAGGAAATGAGAAGGAGGTAACTAGCTGCTTCGGTGTGGCTAGAAGAGGCATGGGGTGAAAACAGTGAAGCCCTCAAGGAAGAAGATATTGATATGTTGGATGGGAACATTGCTGACATCCATGAAAGACTTTACTCCTCCGAGAAAACAATGGTGGAAAGTGGTCACACTATTGG
>NW_003298881.1:64037-72222 GCF_000151645.1 Tuber melanosporum | reverse complement strand
TGAGCTTTGAGACCTCTCCCGGCTGATGGAACGATAAGTGGGGGATATGTTGAGAGGTCCTGAACCTTGGGCTAAGGAGATAGGAATTTGAAGGGACTCTGGTTAGAGGAGCAGGAGAGCTCCTATTACAAACCAGGATCTGGCAAGGAAGCTGGGAGCGGAGGAACATGATGGCAATAGATATATATAGTCCTGAGATATGGGAGAATGTAATCGGTCACAGATGGTATGATATGTAGTGATAGGGCTAGAAGGACAAAGCAGACACATATCATATTAAGGCTTAGCTATCAGTGCACAATGGGCACCAACAAAGTGTATGCAAAGAAACACTACCCAGTAACACAGTTAATGTCATGTATTACACAATAATACCTTGTTCCCTCCACCCAAGAATTTTGATACTATAGATTACTATCAGAACAAGGCTTTCCCATGATTCGTACTTGCAAGTCATAAATATTTATCATTATGTGATGACTCAAAGTTGTAAACCATATAATATTATGATTTTTACCCATAACTCATAGTTACAAGTCACAAGTTTCACCTAGATGAGGCACTTAGCATACATCACTTTTTGTGATGATGATGATTGGGTTTGGTATGTGGCACAATTGCCTCATATGGGTTAAGTGAAGGATCTCAAATGACTCATGCTAGTGAGATATACATGATGGTGATGTGAGGTATGAGTCACAAAGAGATACTGTTGGGTGATGTGGCTAAATCAATTGACTGATTCTGAGACCGCTTATATACCACACTCAGTCACTCCTATTTTCCTCACCCCTAGTTTGGCAATACCACATCTACGATCGTGGGCCCCCCTCACTCCCCTCTGCCTCCTTGATGGTTCCTGCTTAGGAGTACAGTTAACTCTTCCATCCATTGCCACATTTGCCCCCCTTGTCTCTTGTCTGCTTGATGGGGGAGTCATCTGGGCTCACCCAATAGTCCTCTCCTACTGATAGGGGTTTGCTTAACTTTGGTACAGTCAGCTTCCTCACTTCGTTTCGTGGTGGCACTGGCAGTGGTAGATATCTCTCTCATGCCTTGCACCATTCACATTGGGTAATGTGTCAGCTAGTAACTTCAGGATCTGTCTCGTGGTAAGATCAGACTATATCCACCTGGTCACTTGGTTCAAGCTTCTGTCCCATTCCTCCTCACGCTGTTCTGCCCTGTACTGCCGGTAGGATCCCTTTCACTAAGTGATACTATCTCCTCAAGAACAAGGTACTGCATGACAAATGCAGTAATATGGTAACGGCTCGGTTTCAGTTGGGCTAGTACTGTGGCCACAGGTCATGCCTCACTTGTTCTCTTCCATCGCATCGACTGCTACAAATTTTTAGATCTAAATATTTTGCCCTGTTGATACACTGATGGCCGCTTTATGGCTGAGTGTTATAGTCAAGACTGGCTGCACTGTTGTGTCAGGTCATTAACTAGAATGATGGTTGACAGGGACAAATCTGCAGGTAAACACTGGTACATCTCCTGTTAGCACAAGTTTCAAATGCAGATATGTGTGACTCAACAAGATTGTCAGGACACCCTGAAAGCAGGAGGCAAGAGTCTGGAGGTCAAAATTGTCACATTCTTCTTTAGGATGTACGACAGAGATGTGGGACATCACGGGATACTTGCAACACATGGAACTTCACAAGATACTCACAATCTCTAGACTCATGTGGTGGTGGCTATAGAAAATTAGTGTCAGAACATACAACTTGTACATGTAATCCAGGATTTCGTTTGACAAATGGTCATGGTATACTTAGGCCTTTTCCTATGTTTGCATTGGCATTGCTTAAGGGTTACCCTTCTCTTGTTCATTATTTTGAATTTACATGTTAGATTTATGTATTTCTGTACTCTAAGAAGGTATTTCTTCATAGACTGATGATTTTTCCATTTTAGTTTCAATTGGTTCCTTGTAGGGAAATGTGCACATTCTTTAACACAAGATGGCCATGGTTGGTACCTCCTTCTCCATCCTTAAGACAGCACCAGTCTACTCATACATGTGAAAGGACTAGGACACCATTTCATCCTGACACTTACAACACTGGACAAGATATCTACAAACTAGGACAACATACTCTAATGGGTTACCAATTGCTTTTCCTCGACCTCTACCACAATGCTTGCCAGTGAGGCCTGCCTATGACTTATAGCCATCATAATACTGTGTAAATGCAGAATAACCACCATGTGAGGGTACGTACCTGTCTAGCCATCGACCAGGTAGCAGAAGTCCACCAGCTAGATTTTCCTCTGCTTGGTACCATGATCTAGCAGACAGCTGCAAGAAAGCCCTATGCTATAGATATCCCAACTGCTTCTAACGTTGTTTGGGCTGATATTTCCACTTTCTGCTGAGGTAGAGCTACCTTCCACTTGTGACATTCTCCCACTTCTGTCTCCCAGTTAAGGGTAACTTTGGTAAACTTTTTCTACATCCATACCTCCTAGTGAATATGCCTTTAGTACTTTTGCTAACTTCACACTTACCAATGCCTCCTGACAGGCAAGGCTCAGAGACTAACTCACCAATAATTGGTCATTGCTGGCAACTCATCTGCACTATTACAAATATACTATATCTACTATACTAAACCTGTTCATAGGATTAGACAGGTTTACTGTATGTCAAATATACTAAATCATGTTAGGAAAGTACTACCTGTTTAGGCCATATTTCTTACGATTCAGACAAATAACTGATCCTGCACTTGCACTGTAAGGAGGAGGACAAAGGCATCCACTACACCATTTGGTCATGGCCACTTAACGCCATTTTTATCATCCTCAATCTGCTGGAAGTTCCCAATATTACTCACGACTTGCCCATTTGGTACTTGGCTAATTGGATTCAAGGGTTGGTACTTAACTCTTACTAGCACTAGTATTCGGCCAATTATTCCTGCAAGGCATCCTCTGACCAATTGTGAACACTTAGGCAGCATTGTTTCATGTCTTGCTTTGACATCTATATGATGATTTTCTTTCATTTTTGAGTATGTTATTGTGTTCTACTTACTTCACTAGTACCCCCTTGTAGTGCTTAAAGAGATGTTCATTGGAAGATAAGAGCTCACAGTTGTATTTGTTTTTTATTTAAAATTCAGCTTTTATTAACAACATATCTCACCATCTATGACAGATCTTGTACCACAACAACAAATCCTTGACTGTAAAAAAAGAATTAAGGTGGCCACTCCGGCTCAGATCTACTTCACAATTCTGATGAGACTTACTGGACTGCCCTGCTACATCTCCTAAAATGACACTCGTTTTGTACTCCCTACATCACCCACCACATTTGAGACTAACCATGACATATGTCTTAACAAATACTGCCAGTCCCTTAGTAGGTACTTGTATTACCAGACTCTTACGAAAAAGGCCTCTCCCGAAACACAGCCATGGTGGAGCACGATGCTGACAGATCTTTACAGGTTCTTACATACTTTCTTGAGAACCTACACATACTACTCTACTATCTCTTCCCTCTTGAAGTACTGGAAGCAAAAGAGGGAATGCTTCCTCAAGATTAAGCAAGCCAAATGTCGGTTTTGGAAGAGCTTCCAGTAATGGATAATGTGCGATATGGTACAGGATGAAGGGTTGAAGAAAAAGAGTCATAAAGGGTTGTATGTATGACAGAGGTTACAGGTAAAGCTTTGAAATATCAAGTAGAGTCTTGTCCGAAAAGTCTTCATACCCCGGCGCAGCAAAGGTATTGTCCTCCATCGCCACAACAACCGCCTCTACCATGACCCCCCCACATATCCGAAGAGCTAGAGAAGAGCAAAATAAGGAAATTTATTCCCTGTATAAATATACTGATATGGGGTATAATAAAATTTCCAAGGTTATGGGTATCTCTAAGGCAACTGTTCTATCAGTAGTCAAAAGAGCAGAATCAAGAGATGGAAATACCCATGATGCCCCCAGATCTGGAAGACTAACAACAATTACCCATCAAAAAAGAAAGAAAGTGGAGTCCATTGTCGATGCCGAGCCTCATTTAGCATTACGCAACATTACCAAAAAAGCGAATATTGGTCTGGGAAAGACATCTCTGGATAAGATCATATCAGAAGCTGGTTTTAAGCTTCTGATACCTAGAAAAAAACCTTTTTGGAGGAAAGGACAGAAGGAGAAGAGAAAGGAGTTTGCTAGGAGAAGGGGGAATTGGAGGGGTGCATGGAATTGAGTTGTTTTTGTGGATGAAGCCACTATTATCTATGATCCAAATCCTACTGGCAGGAAGGTCAGAGTTAGACCTGGTGAAGAGCTGGAAGAAAAAAACTTGAAGCCTAGCTTTAAGTCTGGGAGAACTAGTATTGGGGTCTATGCTGCAATCATGAAGGGTGGTAGGACTGAGTTAATGCTATGAGGAAGAGGGGGAAGGAAGAAAGGACCAGCAAAAGAGACAGACTTGGCCTCAATTCCCACCAATATGCAACTGAAATCCACCAGCCATACCTCATCTCTTTTATAGAAGGTCTGGATAGTCCTTCTGATAACATGTACCTAGCAGCAGACAATGCCTCCTGGCATGGTGGTGAGGAAAACAGAAAATTGCAGTCAGACTGTGGTTATCAAAAATTGACTTAGACACCCAACTTACCAGATCTCAATCCTATTGAGAACACTTGGGCTCTGTTCAAAAGAGCCCTCAGAAATCGATTCTCCTGGTTGGATAGGAGGCCTCAGAGTGCTGCTGAATTATTTCAGGCAGCAAAGGAGGAATGGGATTTAATTTCCCAAGAGAAGTTGGATGGGTGGATAGATAGGATGCCTGACAGAATACAGGCTGTACTAGATGCAGATGGTGGTTATACAAAGTGGTAATAATATTTTCTTAAGGCTTATTAGTTCTATTCATATAATTTTCTTAATTGAGTTCTTTGAATTTTTTTTCAATTTTCCATGGAGAGGTGTTGTGGTTGTGTGGTTGCGCCACTGGGGTATGAAGACTTTACAGACACGACTGTACACAGTGAGAAAAAAAGGTATTTAGAGGCAGTATAGCAACAACCAGAGTTTTTATAACCACAACCTTCAGATCACATTTGCACTTATCCTGGCCTGGATCATACCTCACTCCACTTGGAGTGCATAGAAAACCTCCTGTGGAGCTGACCCTGCAAGGTTTACTGATCTTCCAAAAGCTGCAATACTCTTCCAGCTCAATTCCATCTCTCTCTATTACGTCTTCCTGCAGTAACTACCAATCCAATCCACTACCTTCCTATACAAAATATTTCTATACTCTATCTGTTTTCCCAGAGAACACAGCCAATAGTCTGTTAAAGTCATCCAACATCTCAGTTCCTAGTCCTAACTCTATCTCCTCTAGGATGTGGAGAAACACCAAGACTCTGAATCCTATCCTGCTGGTGCAACACCTGAAACGACTTTATAACTGTAGCAACTACTCAAGTACTCTTAGGAGACACAAAGGGATAGAGTTCTCTCTTAATTGAGTAAGCTTGACTATTCTACTTTAAGTTTGTTCCTGATAGTTTCAGATAAAATGATGGTTATCTAAATCCTTGAAAGGATGGTAGCCACTAAGTTGGCTCTAATAGTCAGATTGGTCAATGTTAACAGGTCACCTCGGTGCAGCTACCTGGCTGGTCTCCATAGCTTCTATGTCTCAGCTGCTCTGGTCTAGTCCATTAAGGTGAGGTAAGCTCAACAATCTAAGATTTCTTTTCTTTTCCTACATGAAAGGGATGATCTGATAGGATCTCTTCCTCTGAACATTCATATAACCTCCACTCTAAGATCATTCCCACTTGTGTATTATATTGTATCATGTGTTTCTTGACCAACTAGCAAAGTTATCAGAGTTTTCTCAGTCTGTCCTTACTCTTGTTTCAGGTTTCTCTTGGCACTCTCTTGTGTTACCAGTTTCTTCTTTGTTACTTTTAATCTAAGAATCTGATTTACATATGCTTATACCAGAAAGGTACCGTTTTCTTATGTTGACAATTTTTCTGTTACTGTTTCTACTAGTTCCTATTGGGGGAACATGTCAGCTCTTCAACATGTTATTTCCTTAGTTTGAGAGAAGGCAGCCAAGTTTGGTGTCTCCTTCTGTATCTTTAAGACATGACTTGTCTACTAGTACAGCTCCAATGACTGGGCTGAGGTCTCGCAGCTGTCTGTAGCACTTCGCTGCTGCCTCTTTCACCCATCTAATGTTGTTGTAAGGTGCCTCCAATATGGCTGTCCTCTGACCCTGAATAGAACGACATACTTCCTCAAACGACTAGGACTAGCCCATTTGGCCTTCAGCATAGCCTGAACCCGTTCCACCTCCTCTATGAGCAGCTATTAATGCATTTTGAGCCAAATTGCCTCTGGCCTACTCCTTCCCCTTTATACTTAGAGGTCCTACCTGTTCATCTTAATTCTTTCTATATTGGACAAGCAAGTATACACATGGATATCTGGTACTCTGATGAGTGACAAATTATGTCTCCTCTACGCCTACTATGATCTGGGCCTGTGAGGCTTGTTTATATCCCATCACCATAGTCCAGCTATGTAAATAGGAAAAGGCTTTCCTCTGTCTAGTAAGTTACTTCCTACTCATCAATCTGGCAGGCAAACACCTTCTATCTGGCATTTCCTTATTTTGAAAAGTAGCTTTAAGGTTAGCTGTATTGAAATACAAATACCATGAAGACAAAAACTACATTCAGCTCAATTCCATCTGGCATGGTTCATTTCAGCTGGCAGCAGCTCCTCCTTTGATTGGAGCACATATCTACTTCGACTAATCAGTTAAGAGTAATGTTGGCATCTTCTCACAGGTGCATCCTCCCACTCTACCTTCCTTTCCTCTACATCTGAACCTGGACCTGCTCTTGACCTCTATATTTCTAAAGGCTAGACTCTCAACCCAGTTAGCAAAGTGAACTGGTGAGGAAGTGGGATTGCCATGCCAGGTATTGGAAGACTAAATGATGTGAGGTTTATTAGCCTCAGGGTTGGTAGTTGTTAGGGAAGTAAGGTTGTTTTTGAGGGTTGGAGGAGTGAGAGCAGCCTTTATAATAGCTGGAGGATCAGGGCAGGCAATAGTAGTTATTGGTGGGACTCATGTGTGAGCTGTTATGATAAGAATGATATTCTTCTGCCGTGATTCAAAACCAGTTAGTGCCTGTTATGGGGTGTGGGTGTTAGTTGTCACATGATTGACAAATCTTTGGTTGACACCGTCTAAGCTATTAATAGCTCCACAGGCAAAAAAGATGAGAATTTTCTATTGAATGAAGATGAAGTTGTTACAGATGTCAGCATCATCTAAGAGTGGATGGGTAGTATGATTGAGTTCCATTAATCATTTGGTGAACTCATAGTAAAAGCTCATATTAAAGTAGCCTTGGTCAATATTGGATTTTCAATGGAAGAGCAAGGGTTGATTGCCCACACTTGCAAGAAAGGCAGAGGGTTGTGTAAGTAGGATATTTGAGCTGCAGTGAGAGCAGTAATGGTACCTGTGTGAGGAAGAGAAAGGTAGGCCAGCTCTGGAAACCTTCTCAGCTATTAGACTCAGAGCTAGGGAGCAGTGCATGTAGATGGAGAATATCTCCTGTATTGGGAAGACCAAAGTGTAAAGCAGAAAATGGTATCATGATACTTGCCACCCAATATCAGAGAGCAGTTGCATGTCCCAAAGTAGTAATTTATTGAATCGAGTGTATGAGCCTTGGTCGTAATTGTGAGCTAGTTTTTTTCTTTTTCTTGTTTATTTGATATAATTCTTTCTTCAGGTACAAGAATCCACTATGTAGTGAGCTATAGCATAAAGAAAACTATAATTGCAAGCAGACAAATAATGGAAATTATCAGGTCCACATTCTCCCCCTACAATGTATAGTAAATCAACTATTTTTATACTATACTATGAATCAAGAAAGGAAGGGCAAGCTGCAGCATTCTATACCTTAGGGGTAGAGATGAATGAAACAATAAAATGAGTTAGACAACTCTTGATATTTTTATGGAGTAAGGACCAGCCAAAGGGCTGTAAAGGAAAGTGGAAAAGAAGCCTAGAAGGTTAAATATTATGCATGTCTACCACATTATGATGCTCTACAAACTGTAGAACACAGCGGTACACGGTTAGGGTGACCATCGGGCACTCCATTTCCGC
>NW_003298881.1:61771-63678 GCF_000151645.1 Tuber melanosporum | reverse complement strand
TGCAAGTGCTTTGTTGATATGATTGTCAAGTTGTACTATAGAGAGACTGAGAGCAGTACCAGGCCACTTGATAATAGGTTTTCTCTCTATCGTAGTGTAGACCTTTTTTGAATACTACAGCTGAGGGAGAAGGTGGGAGTCTAACTACTGTACTGGGCTTTTATTTGAGTGCCTTCATTTTCCCCTTCCTGACTACTATTGCCTGAGTATAGGTACTAATAGGGATAAGTAGAGAGTCAGAAGAGACAGCTACTTGGAGTAGAAGGTTAGAGGTAGCTTCAAGAGGACCAGCTGGAAAGGCAGCCATAGTATGTTTGGTGCTAAGTGCAGTCACAGATGTTTGTATTCAAAATATTATGTCCTTGCAGATTCACATTTCATCAGTACGGCTTGTGACTTACTCCAGGAGCCCAACAACCTCCGTCTAGTCGTGGTCTTGTATCTGTTACAGCATCCTGTATAAAATAATGATGTATCATTACAGATCTAGTTGCTGAATGTCTCATTCTACAGCCATCTTAATGAAAGGTTGTTAGAGCTAGTTGAAATCAGAAGGTGTTTCCTGCTTGTAGAGATTGGAAATAAATATAGAGAATGATGTCATATCACTTCGCCACCAGTTAAATATGAAGAAGCCAGGTTCCTATAGATACTCAAAGATGAGTAGTAGGGTAGACTGACTGCCAAAGGGGGTAGAACTGGTTATCAGTGGAGTTTGTATCTACTGAGGAGAGAGCATGGTACTCATGACTACTGCCTTTAGCTTGCCAGTGATCCTCATGGAATGAGAACGTAATTATCCCAAATTGAGTGACAAATATGAGGTAGTGAGAAAGGACTTTCAGCTAATATGAACAGGTCTTGATGAAAAGTGAGCGTTAGGGTATTCTTTGAGTGTAGTTGCAACAGAGACAGCGCTGGTAGTGATGGAGTACTAATATCATTGATTAATATCTACTGCAATATAGGCAAGTACTCATTTACACTAGCCATCTACTACCACCAATGACTGTAGAACATATTACTATTTTTATCTTCTGGTGAATCAATTTGCTATAGTTCCCTCATCTGAGGATTCATCTTCTCTTATAGAGTCAAGGTTCTAAGTTTAAAAATTTAAAAATCTACTCTCCTAATCAGTTGTTCAATTTCTCAGAAAAAGTTATGTCCATTATAGAACATTTAAGGAAAATTATGAAGCAATATTTAAATCTCAAAAATAGCATTTAATGAAACCAAGTTAAGCAATAACTTGTAGCTATAATTTGTAAACTAATATAGAAAGCAGAATTACCATTATTTGAAAGAAGAGATGGTACTTGAAGGAGTAGGTCTGGAAGAAAGAGAGATCTAATCAAGATACTAAAATGGTGTAGTTTCAATGAAATCCTGTCTGAAATGTTACAATGTTAAATCAATATAATAACAATTCCAAGTTCATTTGCTAAATATCTGTAGAATGGAGAGGGGCAAAGGAGATAAAAATTACTATTGAACTATTACAAGATTAGAGCTGAGAGATCTGAGCAGAAAGAATAAGTTTGTCAATACCAGTTGCTATTAAGATAGTAAACAATCATACTGTGACTATTTAGTTTGACTAGGAATATTGCCAAGCCTTAGCTGACAATTGTGCTACCAGAGATAACAGTATCTATACCTAGGACATACTTAATAATAAATGACATATGCAGTGGGGACCCTGTATGGGAAGCTGAATTCCAAGGTTATCACAGCATTGAAGTACATTTTGGAAAAATAATAACATTAATAAATTTATAATAGAGTTGAAAAAAACAAAATAGTAAAACTAAATATTGTTAAGCGATAGCTTTACTCATTTAGGTCCAAACCTCAGGAGGAGGGGAGTCCCCAGATTGAAAAAACTCAAAAACACTAATTTTAAA
>NW_003298881.1:51375-61382 GCF_000151645.1 Tuber melanosporum | reverse complement strand
AGCCTGGAGTAGTATAAGTGAGAAAATCTAGTGTACGTGAGGGGCAAGTATCAGGAGCCTCTAAACATCCCTCCAGTTCAACTGTATTCCATCACCTCTGTAAATCATGACTGTGTTGCTCTCATGACTGACCACTTCTGAGGATAAATACCATAAGGCACTACTCATAGTCAATCCTTCTAGAAGCAGGTTTTCTTATTTCCTGATTCTACAATCTTTAAGTCTTGAACACTCCTCTAGTATAAATACAGGTTTAGGGCCACAGACTTCTGTTACCTTGCTTATTGGCCTCCAGTAATTTTACATATTATTTCTAACTTCAAAGTAGAATTAAGCTGTCATTTCAGATCTGTTTTACATGAAACCACCTGCAGACGATTCCCTAGGCTCTCCTCAACCCTCTTGACTATCTTGTAGACAGCCTCTGATAGACATGAGAGTGCATGGCTTTTCTATTACAGTAATGTCTCTACTTGTATCCTTTTACTGGACCTACTGCAACTCTCAAAACTATAGCTCACCAGGTTAGGAACATCAAATAGTACTGGTGCAGGTTGTTAGCTACTATACTACCAAGTTAAAACTTGTTTAAAGCTTAAGAGCTCATGCAGGAATAATCTACCCAATATGAAATTCTAATAGCCAATACAGTTTTGTATAGTAAAAAATCTAGTAACTTCATGTAAAGTTCTATATAATGGAGTAGTTTCATGGTATGGTAACCTGATTCTATTGCTGGGTAATCTGTGGCTTCAGGGAGGGTAACTGTAGTCTACTGGTACGATCATTCTGATAGTAATTACTAGAATCAATGTTCTTGTAAACAAAGATGCTACTAGTCTTGTAATTTTGCAGTATTGTGTAACACTAACTATAGAGCTGTGTAATGTTCTTTTATATGCAATTTTAACCTGGCTAGTGTATTGTCTTATTTAAATCCTAATGTCACTTGTGACTACTTTTTTCATCCAACCCTATTATCTTATATCATACTGAGTTTGATCAATAACATCAAGCAATATCCTACTACCATTTCTATTCTTCTTTATCAAATTCTATCCCGACTCACTGCTGAATAATTCAGGGTAGCACCTCAATTGACTACCTTGATTATCCTGCCCTGCCGGGTAACTCTTCTTACCTAGTAGTACCTAGACACCTTGTAGTTATAAGTAACATGTCTGGCTAAGGTGTCAAATCTACAGTACCTCCATCCAGTAGACTATTGTCTATTACGATTCCTATTACTGTAGTCTCCTGTTACCCGTATGAGTATAGATTTGGCTTTTTGTAATAATGACTTTAGAAGTGTTTTTATAACACAGGAGAAAATATGTCAATATTGAGGAGACTGAAATTAAATTAGAAGCCATTATAGAATTGATTCAGTCAATAAAAACTATGATATGGTATGAATTTTCGCATAGAAAACAGGAATCAGACAACTCAAATCCAAGATGAAAAACCAGATAATGTAAGCCTAATATAGTCTGATGTGGTAGTGCAAATCAGAATAGTACAGAAGAAATTGTTGTGATGTAACTCAAGACAAAGCTGACACAGCTGAAACTAATAGGTCACTGCTTCATTTGAGAGACTTGGTTGCCATCTCATATATTCAATAGATCTTTGCCAATGAACTACCGATTTTGAGTACACTCTTATATCCTAAACTTAATCAAACTACTACTGTTTTACATGAAATTGTAGATATACTTGATAGCTTCCTTAATACCTCAAGCCAAGTTCTTCATGTGTTTTCTTTAACTAATATGGCAATATTCAATAATGCTAGTTTCTAGTAATTGCCTTCTAAAATTGTAGTACTTCAAAAGACTATTATTTATACTATGGTTGCTCTTTCAGAATAGATACTATAGTAGTATGATGCAGAATAATTTATTTAGTCTAGAAATCAAAGTTATTATTAGTTAACTTAGAAACATCACAATTTGTAATGCTATAATTATTGAATTTATTAAAATAAGAAATATATTAACAGATTGCTGAAAACCTACTCAATCTGAAATTGATATTCCTATAACAAATCTGTTTATTCAGGTAGCAGCTCTTATTAGTTAATAATTCAATTCTGAATTTGATCATAACTACTCTGACTTTGTCTGTTCTATTAAATAAAAAGATATATTTCAAGAATCTCCAATTTTAAATTACTATAGTTTGTGCAATATTGTACCATATTCTGTAAAGTTTACATACTAGCCTTGAAATACCTAAAATTACTATTTGGTGAAGATCTGACTTACTTTCACAACCAGTAATTGAGTTTTGATTTTCAGAAAATCATCATTGATGTTAAAGTGTCCATTTGTGATGACTCTTGTTACTGTACTATAGATTTCTGAGCTGTCCTTGGGAGGAACCTTGCTGGCCAAACCTGACTTGGTATAATTGTCGGATCTGTGACCCACCAATGCTCCTCTCTGGTTCAGCTGCAAGTGGTCTTAACAGTATACAATGGTCAATACAATACCAGAGCTGACAGGCCAAGTGTAAGATAACTCTACTCTTCCAAGGTGGTAAATATTAAATGCTTTGTATCACATGCACACTTGCCATAACTAAGTCGAGCCTTATGCGTTGGTGGGTGTGGTGATTTTTGCCGGGTGACTCTCCCGTCCAGGTGATACCTATTTTTTGTGGCTACTGAAAACTACTTGTGGGAAGCTTTCTACGCTCTCCTATCGTACGGAGTACAGTCGTGTCCGTAAACTCTTCATACCCTGGCGGTGCAACCACATAACCGCAACACCTCTCCATGGAAAATTGAAAAAAAATTCAAACAACTCAATTAAGAATAGTATATGAATAGAACTAATAAGCCTTAAGAAAATATTATTACCACTTTGTATAACCACCATCTGCATCTAGTACAGCCTGTATTCTGTCAGGCATCCTATCTATCCACCCATCCAACTTCTCTTGGGAAATTAAATCCCATTCCTCCTTTGCTGCCTGAAATAATTCAGCCGCACTCTGAGGCCTCCTATCCAACCAGGAGAATCGATTTCTGAGGGCTCTTTTGAACAGAGCCCAAGTGTTCTCAATAGGATTGAGATCTGGTAAGTTGGGTGTCCAAGTCAATTTTTGATAACCACAGTCTGACTGCAATTTTCTGTTTTCCTCACCCCCATACCAGGAGGCATTGTCTGCTGCTAGGTAGATGTTGTCAGAAGGTCTATCCAGACCTTCTATAAAAGGGATGAGGTATGGCTGGTGGATTTCAGTTGCATATTGGTGGGAATTGAGGCCAAGTCCTGTCTATTTTGCTGGTCCTTTTTTCCTCCCCCCTCTTCCTCACAAGAATTAACCCAGTCCTGCCACCCTTCGTGATTGCAGCATAGGCCCCAATATTAGTCTTCATAGACTTAAAGCTAGGCTTCAAGTTTTTTTCTTCCAGCTCTTCACCAGGTCTAACTCTGACCTTCCTGCCAGTAGGATTTGGATCATAGATAATAGTGGCTTCATCCACAAAAACAACCCAATTCCATACACCCCTCCAATTCCTCCTTCTCCTAGCAAACTCCTTTCTCTTCTCCTTCTGTCCTTTCCTCCAAAAAGGTTTTTTTCTAGGTATCAGAAGCTTAAAACTAGCTTCTGATATGATCTTATCCACAGATGTCTGTAACGATCCCCTTCCAGATAGTTAGTTCTTGGCAACGGGGAACGATACTTACCTTTTCTTTCCCTTTCTTTCCTTGTCTTACGATAGCTCTAGGCCTCCGCCTATGTTACCGATAGTACAAGACCTTTGTCTTCTATCGGAAACACCTATCGTAAGCTTTCTCTAACTCGTTTTCGTAACGAGTGCTTCTTGGTGTAATGACAAGGTTGCAATAACGATAAAGATCGCAAAGGTGTTTTATATTCGTTAAAGTAATATGTAGGAAAAGTACTTAGAACAAAGCATGAAGAACCTGTCTTCCTCGGCCGCATCGGCCTCCTTATATAGTGTTCTTCCCGCCTTTAATCATGTGACCTAAAGTAGTCACATGTGCGAAACCAAATCAAAACAATCTAATCATTTGACCAAAGTGATCACATGTTCAAAACCCATGACCTTATAGCGAGGTCATGTGCAAAACTCATAAACCAATCATAACGCAATAAACAAGTCATATGACTCAACTGAGTCATATGCACGAAACCCATGACATCATAATGAGGTCATGTGCGAAACATAAATCATATGTGCAAGGCTTGCCCATAAGGCATACTCGTAAGGCATCCTCGTCAGGCGCATGTCCCATGACTCATACTTGAGCCATGTGCGAAAGCATCACAAATCCCACACATAACTAATCATACAACCCAAATAGGTTATATGCGTGAAACAATAACATACCTGTGACTCATAACCATGTGTCACGTGAAAACCCTTTCCTCACTAAGCCACGTTCGTGACAATGTCTTTCCCAGACCAATATTCGCTTTTTGGGTAATGTCGTGTAACGCTAAATGAGGCTCAGCATCGATAATGGACTCCACTATCTTTCTTTTTTGAGGGGTAATTGTTGTTGGTCTTCCAGATCTGGGGGCATCATGGGTATTTCCATCTCTTGATTCAGCTCTTTTGACTACTGATTGAACAGTTGCCTTAGAGATACCCATAACCTTGGAAATTTTATTATACCCCATATCAGTATATTTATACAGGGGATAAATTTCCTTATTTTGCTCTTCTCTAGCTCTTCGGGTATGTGGGGGGGTCATGGTAGAGGCGGTTGTTGTGGGGATGGAGGACAACACCATTGCCGCGCCGCGGTATCAAGACTTTACGGACACGACTGTACATTCACACAACTGCGATTTCCGGTTTAACCATTAAACGCGGTAGAATGGTGTCCCCCAACCTTTGTCCTCCATAGCCCCTTCATTTATCAGCTGGTTGCAGCTTTGCGATTTTTCCAGATCTGCGTGTCGCCTGACATCAACTGCCCGATTCCTTCTGTCGTACCTAACAGGCTAAATTAACGGCCATGAAGAGCAAACGTGGGGTCGACTTGTCACGTGCGCAAGCACAGTCGTCTCTAAGACATTGCGTGGTTATCAAATCATCTGATCAGCTCGAGATTACTTGCTTCTTTGTGTTTCTGACCCACGGGGATAACCGCTCAAGACGTCACACCATACACCACCCTCAACTCGTGGTGACCACCCTAGATTGGGGCATGATATTTGTCCCCATCGCCGTTCGGAATTTTTCTCAGCCCTCTTACCAACTTTCACAATGCCTACTACCCTCTCGACTCTCGTTCACTCCGGACCGATCCATCTCCTAGCCTTCGGCATCCTTTTGGGATCCCAGTTCTACCAGGTGAGCCGTTTGTATCCACTACCGGTACTCCCCACGCGAAGCAAGCTAATTCCCACCCAGTCATTTATTGGCGGAGTAATAGCCTATAAAGCTCTCCCCCGCGCTCAATTCTCCCAACTCCAACAAAAGATCTTCCCAGTCTATTTCACCATCCAAACCGTTCTCCCAACCATCCTCCTCCTTACTCACCCCTCCATGTCGCTTACCCGCCTTATTAACCCCTCGTCTCCCTTTTTCTACAATTCCGGACTTCCCTTACTCTTTGTTTTCTGCGCATCTCTGGCCAATCTGGCTGTGATTGGACCGGCCACCTCAAAGATTATGCGCGAGCGTAAAGTTCAGGAGACCAAGGAGGGGAAGAAATATTACGATGAAGGGCCAAAGAGCAAGGAAATGGAAGCGCTGAATAGGAAGTTCGGAGCGATGCATGGCGCCAGTAGCTTGATCAACTTGATTGGATTGTTGGTGACTGGTTGGTATGGTGTTATTCTTGGGCATAAGATCCGGTGGTAGCTTGGGGGCAGCTAGTTTGTTGAGCTGAACGCTTGTACCGAAGGTTGGGGTTTTATGGAGTGAGATGCCAATGGATGCGCTACTACCGATATCAGCATGAACTGAAATGCTAAGAAATACAATGTTTGGTGGCTTGTTCCTGTGTCCTTACCCTAATGTTGTATTCAGCTAGCGAAGCAATACAGTAGGGTTTCTACAGTGCGAGTACCAGCCTGTGTTAAAAAAAAGAGATTGGAAATGTGGAAATGACATCTTAGAAACACGGTTGCTTAGTTGGCTTGTGCATTCTGGACGTCAGAAGTGGTCCGTCCACTTCTCCGCCGTTTTTCGCTTATGACGGTCTGGCGAGTTCTGGCTTTCGGGAGTGCAGTTCTAGCTATTTGGTGGTTGTTCATAAGCTGTGATGCAATCTCCTCTGCTAAGGGGACTGCTATTAGGAGAACCTTGATACTTGGAAGGAGCTTGATCGGTTATCCAAAGATAATTTTGAACGGTGATTTTTCAGCACTGTTCCTAGGAGCTGCATTAATTGCTGGTTCTTTTAGGCCAAACAGCGTTTTGGGGTCACAGGTGGATTATTTGTATTCTTTGCTCTGTTTATTTATTGGTCTGGTAATGGTAAGTGGTAGCCACGTCAAGGTTAACCATAATGTTTGCCATCAATTAAGGGTAGAAATGTGATGTGAATTTGGCAGCTCTATAAGATACAAGAGTGGTGGGATAACCTTAGACTGAAAATACCACATAGTGGAGTAGCAGGGCTGTTTGTTGTACCATGATGTTTTTAGAGAAGGAAAGAGGTATAGTAAGTGAATCTCCTAAAGGAGTTCGGGTCAACTAGAATCAAGTTTAACTGTTCATTGCAGGAGAAAGATCTTGTAAAGTCAATTATGATGCAGTAATTCCAATAGTATGGTATGTGGCCTCATAGTATGATGGGAGTTTTTCCCTATTAGGTAGTTGAGTAGGCTATGACCCTAGTGATATGTGCCTCTTAGGCACCCATCTCATTCTGTATTTAGTCTCAGGGATTTTCCCTCTACTAGAATAGAATCATTATCTTTCTCCTCTTATACTATTGACCATGTTTCCATATTGACATCCTCCCATAGGAACATCATCACCTGTCCTCTGCTAGATGATTTGTGCTATCAGGTTATAAGCCCTCCTAAGCACACAGATATTCACTCCTAGTCAACAAAAAGAGAAGACTCTTATCACCTGATCTTCACATCTACAATCTTGAGCACTCTATTGAACAATGAATGAACAAGACAGTTCATCATTCCTGGTGGGATTAAGTTTTGCGAAACTTGATCTTACCAATTATCAACGCTGGGTAACAAGCGTGAAACGCCTTCTCCAACGGGTAGGCCTATGGGACTTGACTATTGATGATGAAGTAATAATTAGAAGACCCTGATCATGATTCTGCAGATGGAAATTACGAAAGAAAACTTGATTGATCCCAGACACACCAGAAGAGAATACAGAAAATGGTTGCAATAATTTGTCTTGCAATAACTGATAGGAGTTTAGACAACTATAATGATGATATGTGGTCTACTCCAGCAAAGATCTGGATGGACATTAATAAGAGATATAAGACAGCAATAGTATATGATGAGAAGTACCTACAGAAAGAGCTTTATTAGTGTCAACTTGAAGAGGAAGGCACTGTCTTAGACTATCTGAACAAGATTGAGAGACGTGGTAACAAACTTACAATGTTCAAAAATACCCCAACTGATGCACAACTAATTTTCTATATATTTGATAGGCTTCCAATGTTACAAGAATGGGAAACATGAGTGATGGTTACAGAATGCATCCTGGATGCACACTTACCAGGGGACAGGCTGGAGAAGCTAAAGTTAATTTAACCAGCCTTTGAGGGTAAACTCCACCACAAACAATCTATTGCACTATGAGAGGGTTTATTCACAAGGACACAGAGTAGTAGAAAGTTCAAGGAGTCAAAATGAAATGTTCAGAACAACACAGCCTACAAAGCCAAGGAGGAAACAATAAGGGAAGCTGGCAAATGTACTCACTTTAATGGAACCTGCCACAACTGTGGTATGAAATAACATAAAGCTTATGAATGTCACCAAAAGAATAAAGATGAAGGGAATTTCCAAAATCATATTCTGGTTAGGTATGAGCAACCACAGTGTTCTGGAAGATCACAAAGGATTAGAGTTATGAATGAGCATGTATAGTTGACAGCGGAAGCTGATACAGAGAATGTAATAGATATTGAAAGAAATGAGGTTGCACAGGTAGAGACTGGGTCCTCCCTAAATGACAAGGAGGAGTTGGAGAAGATTAAGACAAGTGTCTCTTTGGATAAGATAATGGTTGAAAAGGAACTCAAGAATAAGGCAATATGAGTTGGAGATTTTGGATGTACTAATCATATGACCCACGAGAGAGATAACTTCGTGGAGTGAACCTATACACCTCTTCCAATGAACTCAAGATAATCGAAAACAGCAACTGGTGAACCTGTTTTCATGCCAGGGATTGGCACAATTTGCATCAAGATATGGACACCAGCTGGTAGGGCAGAGACCACACTACTTACAAAAGTCCTCCATGTGCTGGAAGCATGAAATACAAGTTTGATCTCAGTTAGTCAATTGACACAAAAAGGATTCCAAATTAACATTACCAATTATTCAGCAGAATTGTACCAGGAAGGCATCGTGACAGCAGTTGCAAGAAAGATTGACTGCCAATATATCCTAATAATAAAGCAAACATGATTGGATTCTGGACTTGTGGTTTCAACATATGATCCCTCTACGACAACTCTTTGGCATCATCCATTGGGACATCTACACATAGAAGCTGTACTCAACATTAGTAACAGAGGATGGGTTAACAGAATGCCAATACTTCTTGTTGATAACCGTCAGAATCACTGTACTGAATGCTTGACAGGAAAAATGATATGAAAATCCTTTAAGTCAGCCTTATAATAAACAACTGCTTTCCAGGACCTCATACATTTGACCTGTATGGACCAGTATGGTGAGAGTCTCTGGGTAGTTGCCATTACTTTATGGTCTTGGTGGATGACTTCACTAAGTTCCCAACGGTCTTTCTTCTCCAGTTCAAGGATAAGATAGCGAAGTATTTTCTTGACTATAAGGTAAAAGTAGAGCATATACATAGTGGAGTTGGAAAGAAACATGTTATAAAGACAATCAGGACTGATGGTGCAGGAGAATTTATGGGATATGTGTTTCAAAGTAAATTGAGACAATATGAGATTGAATCTCAATTTACAGTTCCCTATACTCCCCAAGAAGATGGAATTTCCGAAAGCAACAATCAAGCTCTGGTTGGATGGGCCAAGGTACTTGTACAACATGGTAAAGCATCACTATCATCTTGGGCAGAAGCAGTACAAACTGTATTTTATTTGAAAAATATGTCCGCAACAAAGGGAATGTGTGATGCAGATACAACTCCAAGTAAACGTTTTTTTTGGAAGAAGCCTAGTCTCAATCATTTACATGTATTGGGCTGCACAGTTTATGCATTCATACATTCAGCTCACAGAGCTGTAAAAAAGTGTTGTCGTCACCAGGAGAAGTTAATGTTTATTCACTAGACCTTGACAAGCAAAGAATATCTGTTAGATGATTCAAAATATGTTTTATATTTTGCTTTAAGTATCAGTTGATATTTGTTTTTGTTTTACTGTTTAGTTTAAGTATTGTTTGATATTTACCTGGTTTTACCAAAGGGTATTGCTTGTTCCCTTTGATTAGTTTTGTTGATGCTAGATATGTACAGATTGGTAAATTTAACAACCTCGTGATTCCGCAATGGAAAAGCCAGACTTTGACGGACAGTATTTCAATAGACTTGGTTGAACTGTTATTCCTTAGTTTTCAAAGTACAACTACAAATCCTACTTTAGATAACAGGTCTCGCCTTCTGTCTGGAAGAGCAGACCACCTGTCGAATATCATACTTTATCATAAAACATGATTGTCATCTTGCAAAAATGATACCAAGTATTAAATCAGTACTCAAAACAAAATGTATAACAAAGCCAAGCATCCAAGTGATACTAAAAATCAAATATAAAACAAAACCCTTGACAGAGTAGCTGCACATGTGATAATGGCCTTGGAAAGCA
>NW_003298881.1:41917-50882 GCF_000151645.1 Tuber melanosporum | reverse complement strand
TAGCCCGGAGTCCCAATACCGTCCCGGTCTGCCAGGCAACTTTAAAGAGATTAAATTGGACTACAGTTCATATGGACTGCACAGCTGAGGATTTTGAGAAAGCAATTTGGAGTGATAAGTATAGTGTGGAGAAATCCATGAATCTAATGCATTAATGTGTATTTAAAGAACCTGCAGAGAATTACTCGGCAGATTGTATACATACAAGAGAGAAGGATAAAGAAATATTGCTTATTGTTTGGAGGTGTTTTTGGGGTAAAAGACAAGGTCTCTTAGTTCCAATGACTCAAACCATCTAGAAAACAGGTATATCAGACTCTGGAGAAGGTATCTTATTCCTGCTATTCTTCAACTGATTTCTTTTACTATGAAAGATATCTTGTTTCAGCAGGACAATGCTCCTGTTCAAAAGGCATATAATGTAATGGATTTACTGGTGAGAAACTGCACTTAAGTGGTGGAACACTCCCATTATTCCCCTGATTTGAATTCTATCAAGTATGTATTAACTGAGCTTGAAAAGAAATTGCACCTGTAGTATTCAAGGATTGGAGATACCCCACGACCAAAACAGGCTGTCCGGAGATAGCTTGTCCAAGTATTACGATTGATTTGGGAGAAAATCCCTGACAGGTTCTTGGAGAAGTTGTGGAAATAAATGTCTGATAGAGTTGCTATAGTATTGGAAGCAAGGGCAGGTTATACAATGTATTAGCTATTTCAGTATATAATTTATATTACTAGTACTTTAATGTTCTCATGAGTTGATTGTTCACCATTACAATTTATCATTGATACCAAATATTGATTGATTAAGCGTGTTGACAACCACAGGATTGCCCCTCCTCACATCCTAGGACCTGCTATGGCCAATCCACAATTTTGCCTTTTCTCAGATCACAAACACTGCTGCCAAGTGGCTGTAGGGCATCGTGAAGTTTGATGCATTACGGCAAATGGTCAAGTCAGATGAGGTGTAAATTTAGAGTACAATTACCGAAAACCTGACACATTCTGTCAGATTGACATTTTGGTTAAATTCTCTCCTGGCTTCAAGTGATCATAGGTTGTAGCAAGAATTGCCTTATAATCAGCAGTACTGAGTTCGGTACATGCTAAGGCTAGAGTCCATTTCCTTGTATCTCTATCATCAGACATTGAACTTGTTTGTACAACAAAAGGCTATTTATCCCTATTGTAGAGAGCCCAGTACATATGTTCTAAATATCTTACATCCACATGCTCATAAGGCCTAGCAAAATGTAACCTTTAGTTAGTTGGGGCCCTAATTCTCTGTGTGTGTTCCTGTTCTTATAACATGGACTTTCTTAGCCAATACTCAGCTGCTCCATGGACTCGCTTGCCACATGCCAGATATTGGATTGTATTATTGCTTGTATTAGTACTGGATACTGGGTAATCAGATTCAGAATGATGCTGGATTGTTTTTACCTGGGTTTTCATGTTGGTTATTGTGTATAGTACAGAATCTGAATCAAAACCTTACTCTCAGTGAAACTCTGCTTCAGCAACCACCAGGCATACTACTAAATCTCTGGCTGTAGACCTTTTCCACAGGATAGTTGATTGGGGAATCGGCTTGGTTGTCCACCAAGAACCTGTCTGAGGATGGCCATTGAGGAGTAAAAATGAATGTTATTTGTCATTAACTGAGGTACCACAGACCATGACCACGTTAATAAGTTTCTGCAAATTGGTTGAGAAATTTCGTACACCTCCACAGTCTTCCAGCTTCACTCCATAGTGCTCCTTGTAAAGATAGTTCTCATCAAGTTGTAAAACCTTCTCAATATTGGGCTCCATCACATCCTAGAGAATAGTTGGATTGTTATATTGGTCTAATGAATAGTTGTAGATTATTTCATTGGAAATTGCTGGTCTGATACTCTTACTAGGTTTCAGGTTTCTAGTTTCGTATTTGTTCTATTTCATCCTCAGTGTCAAATTACTTTCATCCTTTCCCAACCTTGGAATATGCTGGAAAAATTCCTTATCAGCCTCCAAACTCACTGATGACTCAATAGATCCTTCATTCTTATCGACCACTACTAATAATCGGTTCCATTTTGATGTAACGATCCCTCTTTGGATAGTTAGTGCTTGGCGACGGGGAACGATACTTCTCTTCCCGTCTTTCTTCTTCTCCTTGTCTTACGATAGCTCTAGGCCTCTGCCTATGTTACCGATAGTACAAGACCCTTGTCTTCTACCGGGAACGCCTATCGTAAGCTTTCTCTAACTCTTCTTCATAAAGCTCCTTCCTTGGCGTAACGATAATGTTGCAATAAAGGTAAAGATCGTAAGGGTGTTTTATATTCGTTAAAGTAATAAGTAGGGAAAGTACTTAGAACAAAGCGTGAAGAACCTATCTTCCTCGGCAGTATCGGCCTCCTTATATAGTGTTCTTCCCGCCTTTAATCATGTGACCATGTGCGAAACTAAATCATAACAAACTAATCATATGACCAAAGTGATCACATGCTGAAAACCCATGACCTCATAGCAAGGTCATGTGCGAAACTCATAAATCTATCATAACGCAATAAACAAGTCATATGACTCGACTGAGTCATATGCACGAAACCCCTGACATCATAATGAGGTCATGTGCGAAACATAAATCATATGCGCAAGACTTGCCCATAAGGCACACTCGTAAGGCATACTCGTTAGGCGCATGTCCCATGACTCATACTTGAGCCATTTGCGAAAGCATCACAAATCGCACACATAACTAATCATATAACCCGAATAGGTCATATGTGTGAAACAATAACATACCTGTGACTCATAACCATGTGTCACGTGAAAAACTCTTTCCTCGCTAACCTACGTTCATGACATTTGATTGGAAAGGGCAGCCCTAGCTGGCTTAACCATGAGCTCAAGGTGGACTGCTTCATCTTGTAATAGTTTGTGATAGCTAGCAACAGCTCATAACATGATAGCAATTAGTATGGTCCTAGATCTCGTAATGATGGAAAAAGTAGTTCATTTATTTTTCACCTCAATGTATGACACCAACCTTGCTGCTATGTGGTGTCTCTTTATATACAATATCTGTCTTGTGTGCTCTTGTATCTAAACCCTAATTTCACTTGTCACTACTGTTTTCTTTGAACTCTACCATCACCTGTCATACTACATTTGATCTATAATATCAAATTATATTCTAGTACCACATCCATTCTTTACCATCAATCCTGCATGCAAGTTCTTGTACCTTAACAATGATGACAAAATTTAAAAAATACAAATAAAATAAAAAAATGTAAAATGAAAAATGTTGTGCATCACTGCTATCAACTGTTTCCATGACACCTCTCATTATTGAAATTTAGTTCCTCTCTGGGAAGACCTCAACATCACAATGCTTCGTACCACATCTTGTGTCTGGTCCTTCTCTTAGAGTCAGGACCAGGCCACTACTTTCCATCCTCCCATCTCATTGGGACTCATCTCCTGCCTTCTTCCCTGTGGTCTACCCTCTTGAATTCCTCTTTACGCATCTTACAACATCTCAGGATATTGGTATTCCTTTCTGCCCTGCATGTCATTTAGACTTGTTTAGTATCAGCACAGTCTACTTTTTCACCTTTTCCCTTGAACCCATCACTGGGGATATTGTTTGTGGTATACAATTTCCTAGGATTTTACTTCCTCTTCTCTCCCTAGATGTCAAATGGTCATGACTTTGGTTGGATGTGAAATAATCACCCATTTTGGAGTGGTTATGGTCTTCTTAACAGGGTACAGTCACTTTCGCCACCCTCCATCTCTCTTCACCCTAATGGTAGTACTATTCAATGGACCAAGGGATGCTATCTCACGCAGAACCATGAAATATTTGAGAGACGTGGAAATACCCAGGTAGGTACTAAGGAAGACATGTGGGAGCCTAGTTCAGACAGGAACATGTTTTGTGGAGATGTTCCAGCAGCTGGGTCTATTGCTCCTCTATTCTCTCTATGGTTCAATTGGCTAGTACCCTACTATCATCCTACATTTCATCTTTGGCACTCTCCCACAGAACTGCAAAAGACCATTTTCTACTCCTGGCTGGTACCCTACTGCTGGGTAGCATTCTACTACTCTACATCTGTTTCTACAGGGCCTGGTGCCCTTCATTACAGCCAGCCTTGGAGGATGACATGGCTTCGTTGACCCTGCTACAATCTCACCGCCTTGTCTTGGAGAAACCTTTCTCCATACTTCGTAGCTTCTCCATGCCCCCACTGCTTGACTATATATCCACAGATATATTTATTCCACTTTGTGGTTAGGATAGTCTATCAGGTTTCTGTTGCTATTAGAAACTGGTTACCAGGCCATCTAGTTTTGAACTTAGATCTGCAGGTTTTGGGTTTCGGTTGTTCAGGAGTTTTTCTTTCTTGTACATGAAGGAACGGCCTCCATCAGGGTGCAGGATTTCAGTGTGGGTTTCCACCAGTTTGTACTGCAGCTTGCTTGGCTTCAGAGTTTTTTGTACCAACATGCAGCAGTTTAAGAGTTGCTCTTTGTACTGCCCGGGCAGGAACAGTAAAGGAGCGTTAGGTCTACATAGCGTTGGCAATGTGACCCAGGTATAGCCCTCTCTGACAAGTTCTCAAATTGTATGTAGCGATGGCTTTTTGGCTACACCTCCAATACCTCCCAGCACAATGATTGTCACAGCACATATTCGAAGAATGCACGAAGACCGAAACTGAGAAATTTATGCCCCATATAACCTACTCAAATAGGATATGATAAAATTTCTAACTTGATAAACATCCCCAAATCAACTGTTTCATCAGTGATCAAAAGAGCCAAGTTTATGCTGGTGACACCTATGATGCTCTTAGAGCTGAAAGACCTACCAGAATTACCAATGCTAAAAGGAAGAAAGTTCTTGATATTATTGATTCTGAGCGTCATTTAGCACCTTGGGATAATACTAAGAAGACTAATTGTGGTCTTGGAAAAGATAGCATAAAGAAGATCTCAGGAGAAGCTGGTTTTAAGCTCGATAACTTGAAGAAGCCATTTTGGTGGAAAGGACAGAAGGAGAAGGGAACAGGGCTTGCAAGAATCAGAAGGAACTGGACCAGAGCCTGGAAGTGGGTGGTTTTGGTTAATAAAGCCACCATGAATAGGACCCAAAACCAATGGGAAGAAAGATTAGACTTAGACGAGGTGAGGGGCTAGAAGAGAAAAGGCTTAAAGCCTAGCTTGAAGTCAGGAAGCACCAACATTTGGGTCCATGCTGCATTTATGCATGGAGGGAAGACAGAATTGATTCTGGTGAGACAGAGGACTCAGGAGGAGAGGACTAACAAAGGTGATAGACTTGGCCTCAATGTACACCAATATGTAACTGAGATATACCAGCCATATCTTATGCCTTTCATAAAAGGCATAAACAGAGCTCTAGAAACTATGTATATGGCTGCTGATAATGCATCATGGCATGCTGGATTGGATAACAAGAAATTGCAGGAGGAATGTTAATATAAAAGGTTGCCTTGGCCTCCAAACTCACCAGATCTCAACCCAATTGAGAATGCCTAGGGACTTCTCAAAAGAGCCCCCGGAAAGTGATTCTCCAAGGAGCAAAGAAGGCCCCATAGTGCTGCTGAATAATTTCTGGCTGCAAAGGAAGAGTAAGATCTGATTCTACAAAAAATCTTGGATGAGTGAATTGGGAGAATGTCTGAGAGACTTCAGGCTCTACTAGATGCAAATAGAGGTCATACATAAGGCTTGCATTGTTGGATTGATATTTTCTATTCCTACTATCATGTATTTTTTAATTGAGTTCATATCTTTTTTTGTTTTAGTCAGGTTTACTGTTCATTGTGGTGGTACCATTGCCAGTGACCATATCAGAACATATTAGACAAGCCTGTACCTTAAACCTAAATAAAACGGGATAATAAAAGAAAGAAAAAACAGAAGATTAAAAGAAGTGTACCACATCATTCCTCAGACTCCACTGCCTCTATTCACATCATTGGTGATAAAGTATGGTATTCTGCCATGGTAAAACTCTGAGTTTTTGGATAGCAAAGATTTCTACACTACTCTTTTTACCTCTCCATTAGACTACACCTTTAAGTAAACACTTACTATCTGGAATGCAAACCCCCCAATCTATGAGTTGAACTGCTCATAGGGCCCTGTGGGCCGACACACCATCCTCCGCCATATGGAACCACCGATATAGCTCCTACTAATATATAACCTAAACTCTTGCATAGTCACCTGCCCCAGGTGTAGAAGGAGTCCACCAATCCTCTTTTTGTGTCTCCAATCTGTTGCCTCCATAGATCTCAACCTCTATGACACACCAATAATACAAGACCACTAGAAGGTCATTGGAACTTGACCATACTGTCTATCCTGCTTTGGACCATTCTGACCTCACCAACCTTTTCTCTTGCGAGCATGTTCTAATATCCATTGTCAGCACCACACTTCAAAGCTTCTAGGTGGTCAACTAGACACTCACCACACTTGAGGTAGCTGATCCCTGCATTCACCTACTCTCACTAACTGATCTTGAATTGACAATCTAGGACTTTAACAGGTTACTAGTGGCTTACTGCTCTACCCATCCAGTCGCGACTGTTGAAGACTCTTACACTAATTTCGTTCCTGTCAGTAAGCCAGTCACTGCTCCGTGCAGACCACAGGCATATCACACCCTCCAACCCACTTATGTCCCTGAGGTCAATAGGCCCCAGCTTGACAAAGCATGCAGCAATTGGTGCAGCAATCCCATGGCCTAAAGAGATCATTTCCCCTATTTCTTTGAACCTCTGTTGTTCAAGGAAGCGTCTGACGATAAATGTGAGTTCATCCCTTCCTCTGCTATACCCACCAGTCCCTAGCAATGCTCCATTTCTACCAAAAGCTCTACTCTGGATGCCATGTCTTTGTCCGCAGGTCCATGGTCTGAGAACAAGGGCTGGAGTATTGTCTTACCAACCAAGTCACAGTGTCTGCTAGGCAGGCGGTACCCAAAAGGCCGGCATACCTACCACTCACCAAACGATATTTCTTTGCCCCCTGATTGAGATCTGCTTCTACACAATGAGGGTGCCCTCATAGCTGCCGGTGCTCCTGCCATTGCCATCAGTGTCATGTGTGAGGCCAACTGGCTACATCCACTAACATTCTCTACGATAATAAATGCCAGTAGCAATGTCACTGTCATACCATGTGACCACCACACTGAGGCCACTACTCACTCCTACTATGAGGCATTGATGGCTGAAATATAAAATGCATTCCTGATATGGAACAGCCTATACCTGCTCTTCCCGCTGGCCCCCGCCAACATCTGGCTATTTGTTCATAACCTTCCACTTACCCTCCTATCAGGAGAACCACCCCAAGCTGTATTGTAGCTGGCTGCTAGAATCAAGAATCATGCCAATATAGCAATTTATTCTACTCAAGGCCTCTACTCTTATGCCAGGATAGGTTCCACTAAGACCACCCTACCGGTAGTGGTCACAGAGCCTCCTGCTGACTTTACTATGATTGGGAAGATTATCTACCCTAGTCTCGGTCTGGCAAAGTCTTACTAGCTTACTCTCACTCAAGCTCCGCCCAATGCTGTAAGTGTTGGCAGTTCCATCACCCTATGTCCATAGGTAAACAGGACCTTCTTACATGCCCTTTCAGCTCTGGGTCCCAGGCCAGGCCAGATCTTTCCTCAACCTTACTTGTCCTAAAGTTGGCAACCAGTAGGCCACCCCTGCGTGGTACCTCACCTCTCCTGTGAAGTGCCCAAAAGATTGCAAGGGCCCACAAATGGCCACAGACTGCAAGTGTGCTAAAGGACCTCCTCCTCTCTCCCTGGAGGGCACCATGTTTGGTGCCAAGGAGGGTGACCTGATGGACACATTCCCACCGCTCCAACTACTCTAGCACAGCATCAGGCTAATACCTTTGAGGCCAAGGCCACTAGGGCCTGTCCTAATGCTGATTCTGTTCCCTCTGACTTCCTGTCATCTTGTCCCAGATACACTGTTGTGCCCCTCCTATTGGTAGGTGATGACTTCCTTTGTTCTTCTCCTGCAGCATTGAATTTGTAAGTGAGCATGATATAGCATCCTGATCTCTCTCTGAAAGCCTCTCTGTACAATTACTTAATAAACCTTTTATTATACAACATGACTGTTTGGGATGTTGGTATATTTTTCTTTCTTTGTATACTTGTTTCAAAGCTTTGCAATATTTTCCTACATTACTTTTTATTGAAGATCCCCTTTTTTATAAAAATCACCAACATGCTTTTCAGGACTTCAAGTTGTTTGCCCCTCCATATGTTTAAGGCACTCTGTCCAAGGTGTCTATTTATGCTTTGCAGGATATACGAGACATTTCTTCTGTTCTGCATAGTTTCTTCGACAGCCCTGATTTGATGAGTGTTGATGTCTTTTCCATCTTTGGATTGTTTCACTTTGCCTTTACCAGGTTCCAAATCAATAATACCAACTCTACCCTCCACAGCATGTCTGACAACCGGATGATGTCTCCTTCTGTCTTCGTGCTGGTATATGACTATCCCAGCCTGGTGACTTGGGATCTCAATATGTACCACAATCACTGTAACATCCTCTCATTCTCCTCCAATGAGTACTCTATCCCTGAATCTTATATGGACATGCAAGATGATAGGGGCCATCTTCTTGGCATCACCCACAGCATCTACATCCTCTATGCTTTGGACTCTGATTCCTGGCCTGGTTTTATAAAGCTGTCATTCTTAAATCATCTTCGTTCACCATTTGCTGGTACCTGGTCTGCCGATCTCCCTGCCTCTGGTGGACAACACCTTCCCTTTTCAATAGACTTCTCTACTCCACTGCTCATACCGGTGGTACCGCGTCCCTCATGAGACAAGACAGTCTACATCCCCCTGCTCTCCTTGCTAAATCAGCTTTGCCTCTCT